>NC_053024.1:261802255-261966986 GCF_003073215.2 Triticum urartu
CCTTATTAAGCAATGGTAAAGGAAGTAATGCAGATAAGGTTCAGGATAGTGACACATCCATGTTGGTCTCCAACAAAGCTGATAAAACAGCTAAGGAAGACTATCTCGAAGACAGTGAGACAACCCCAAAGTCCTGTCTTGGTTTAGTGCTCGAGTTACTGGCCACTACCGCTTGCACAAGCTATTCAAACTCACTGTCAGAATCAGTTCGGTTTCTTGAGTCTCAACTACAAGCTGAAACACATCGATCAGCTGTGCTGCGACAAGAAGCGGAAGGACTGCGGAAGTCCCTGGAGCATTCAGATGCATACTTTCTAGTGCAACAGCAAGCGTTGGAGGATTTTAGCGCCAAATAGGACAAAGCTAATAAGCGTGATAAGCTTATTGCCAGCATGGTGGATACCATGTTTCTTGAGCTCTTCTGTAGTTGTTTCAGTTATGCTCTTTTTTTGCTGTCGCGTTTATTTGCACTGGTGGCCAATTTTGACGGCCAGTGTATGTAATATGCTGCTTTGTTCCCTATATTTGCACTGGTGGCCAACTTTGATGCCCAGTGGATGTAATATGTGTAATAGCGGTAATAGGCTAGCGTTAATTGCTTGCTTATTTATTTCCTTATTGTCTTGTTTAGTTGTTTTCTTGTAGTCACTTTAGTTCTTTTTCTGTGTTTTCTAGTGGCCCCAATAACCTATTTTCGGAAACTAGGCCAAAATAATCATGGCAACACACAGACTGTTGTAACCATGGGCCTCCTGCGGGCCGTATGATCCATGGGCCTTCGACGGGCCGTATGATCCATTGGCCTTCTATACGGGTCATAGGATCCATTGGCCTTCTACGGGCCATACGATCCATGGGCCTTTTACGGGCCGTAGGATCCATGGGCCTTCTACGGAGCGTATCATCATTTCACCAATCATGGGTCGTACTATTCATGGACAATAATGGTCCGTTAATAGGCCGTATTTGATAACTCTATGGAAACAGCCCAACATGTTTTTTTGACATGAAAACAGCCCAACATATTAACGGGCCAAAAATGGGCCGACTGTAACCACGGGCTGAATTTGGCTCACAAGAAGAAAATGATAGTAACGGGTCGTAAGTAACCGAATGTTGGAAATGAGCCCAAGAATAAATGGGCCCTGAGAAGGCCGAAACATAACATGGGATGGAAACGGCCCAACGGAATAATGGGCCGTTAATGGGTATAAAGTGATACACTGTTCATTACGGGCCAGTTTTACCACGGGACGTTAAGGGGCCGAGGGTTACTAAGGGCCTCATATGGTCCGAAAGACATCATGGGCCATACATGGGACGGAAGTTAAAACGGGCTGGAATTATATTGGACGGCCGAGATGACGCTACTGGGCCTAATTCGGATAGGCCGTAAACGGGCCCTAGGATAGCGGGCTATAAATGGGCTATATGCGAACAGGCCGTTAACAGGCTTGCCGTGGGCCAGCCCGCCACCTTTTGACCAAGTCAAACGGGCCGGCCTTTTCACAGGAATGGGCCTCTGTTGGGTCGTGCCACGTGTCGACGTATCATAGGCACTTTGGGTCGAATGAGTGGATGACATATGTCCCAACAGTGAGCCAACACGTGTTTCCTGCAGCCAATGATGATTTTACACGTGGAAAATCCCCATTCGTCGGGGCTTTTAACGGGTTATCAGATCCAAAACCAGACCTGATAGCCTAACGGCATTCCCTTACGGTGGATGCCACGTGTCGGTCACCCTTGACGAAAGCACTTCTGTGACACGCGATTTATCATCATGGAAGTGGACACTTCCATGATGATAATTTTGGTAATGTCATGGAACACTTCTATGACAGCACAAGTATGACTATCTTGATTCTGTCATAAATTTGTCATGGATGTACATGCATGACAGAAAACGTGATCTACTGTGACAAACATGTATCATCACAGAAGTGTATTTTTTGTAGTGGGTGCCCCTTTCCTTGATCTCTCCGCCCCTCGCGAGCTAGCCTGGTGAGGCCGCCCCTGAGGAGGTCTTGCATCGTCCGCCTCGCAAGGCTTGGCCCCTCGCGAGGGTCTTCATTGTTTGCTAGTGAAGATGGGTCGTACAGGGCCGCTGGTGGAGCCACGCTACGGGCCGCAGGCAGGCAAGTCTGGGGACCCCTGTTCCCAGAACGCCGACATTAACCACTCTTGCAAGCATCCGCAACTACGAAAGAAGAATTAAGATAAATCTAACCATAGCATGAAACATGTGGATCCAAATCAGTCCCTTATGAAGCAAGCATAAACTAAGGTTTAAGTTTTTGTCACTCTACCAACCTATCATCTACTTATTACTTCCCAATACCTTCCTCTAGGCCCAAATCATGGTGAAGTATCATGTAGTCGGCGTTCACATAAAACCACTAGAGGAACGACAACATACATCTCATCAAACTATCAAACAAATACCAAATTCACATGATTACTGATAACAAGACTTCTCCCATGTCCTCAGGAACAAACATAACTACTCACAAAGCATATTCATGTTCATAATCAGAGGAGTAATAATTATCATTAAGGATCTGAACCTATGATCTTCCACTGAATGAACCAACTAGCATCAACTACAATGAGGAATCAACACTACTAGCAACCCACTGGTACCAATCTGAGGTTTTGAGACAAAGATCGGATACAAGAGATGAACTAGGGTTTGAGAGGAGATGGTGCTGGTGAAGATGTTAATGGAGATTGACCCCCTCTCGATGAGAGGATCGTTGGTGATGACGATGCCTTCGATTTCCCCCTCTGGGAGGGAAGTTTTCCTGGCAGAACAGCTCCGCCAGAGCCCTAGACTGGTTCTGCCCAAGCTCCGCCTCGAGACGACGGTGCTTTGTCCCGAAAGCTTCCTTCTGATTTTTTCCAGGTCAAAAGACATCATATAGCAGAAGAGGTGCACCTTAGGCCTGCCAGGGGGCCACAAGCGAGGGAGGCGCGCCCGGGGGGTAGGGCGCGCCCCCACCCTTATGGCCACCTGTTGGACCCCCTCTAGTATTTTCTTCGCCCAATATTTTTTATATATTCCAAAATAATTCTTCGTCAATTTTCAGGACGTTTAGAGTTGTGCAGAATAGGTCTCTCAAATTTGCACCCTTTCCGGTCCAGAATTCCAGCTGCCGGGATTCTCCCTCTTTGTGTAAACCTTGTAAAATAAGAGAGAAAAGGCATAAGTATTGTACCATAATGTATAATAACAGCCCATGATGCAATGAATATAGATATAAAAACATGATGCAAAATGGATGTATCAATTCCCCCAAGCTTAGAACTCGCTTGTCCTCAAGCGAAAGTCGAGATCGATAATCATGCCCGCGTGTTTAGAGATAGTGGTGCCGATAAAATAAAATATGGACATGAAGGCACCATGATCATCTTTAAAATAGCAACATATATTGCCATATAATTTCATATGTTAAAGTAACAATTCGTTCACTAGGTAAAGTATGAAACAAGAACTTTATTGGAAACTAACAAACTACGATCTCAGTCATTGAAGCAATTGCAATTTATCATAACATAAGAAAGAGTTAATATAAGAGCTTTTTATCAAGTTCACATACTTAACTATCATTTAGTCTTAAACAATTGCTAACACTCATGCGATACTTATGAGATCAAAGTTTCAATCGGACACAAAGAAACATAGGGGCTTATGGTTTCGCCTCCCAACCTTTTACCTCAAGGTTAATGTCAACAATAATAGCTTATGAACATCTACATCTGAGTGGATATATATATATATATCTGGATCTCCCCCAACATAAAGTGCTTGCCAAAAAGAAAAGGTGTAAAAAGGAATAGGCGGTGATCACCATGACTCTTGTATTAAGGTAGAGGGTAAATAAAAGATAGGCCCTTCGCAGAGGGAAGCAAAGGTTGTCATGTGCTTTTATGGTCGGATGCACAAAATCTTAATGCGAAAGAACATCACTTTATATTGCCGCTTGTGATAAAGAACTTTATTTTGCAGTCTGTCGCCTTTATTTCTTCCATATCACAAGTTCATATAAAATTTATTTTCCTCACACTAATAGATCATACATATTTAGAGAGCAATTTTTATTGCTTGCACCGATGACAACCTACTTGAAGGGTCCTCCTCAATCCATAGGTAGGTATGGAGGAATCTCATGGCAAAACTGGGTTAAGGGATGTTTAGATGCACAAGTAGTATCTCTACATGGTGCAAAAGATTTGGCTAGCAAGGGGTGAGAAGCAAGCTCAACATGTTGGAGGATCCAAAATAATATAACTTCTATTCGTATATAAAGAAACATAACCCATTACATTGTCTTGCTTGTCCAACATCAACCTTTTAGCATATAATATTTTAATGAGTGCTCACAATCACAAAATATGTCAAAGATAGTATATTTATATGTGAGACCTCTCTTTCTTTATTATTCTTATTAATTGCAATAATGACCAAAACTATGCTTGTCAACTAACAACAAGTTTCATGCGACATACTTCTTATATGTGAAGTCTTCACTTCACATAAGATCATTATATAATCGTTTAATTCTTTTATTCTTTATTAGGGAGACTTGACTTTTCAAACTCCGCGTGCATGTCCCCAGGTTGGGGTAGTGGGACTTCCTCTTCATCGGAACTTGTCTCTTCCTTTCCCTTCAGATCATTGTCTTCTTCTTCCTCTGAGGTCCAACAATAATGCTCCACATCCCCGTAGACCTTTGGGTCTGCCATGTAGTCAGCTACATAGCTCTCTCCCTCCGAATCTAGGGACGACATGCCTTCAGATCTGTCAGAAAAACAACTAGAAACAAGAATAGGAGATATTGCCATGGTACGGTGATCAAAACCTACGGGAGATTATATAATGAATATTTACCGACCACAAGAAGTGTTCCACAAGAAAACGGGGTCTGGAGGGCACACGAGGTGGCCAAAAGATAGGGAGGCGCGCCAAGGGGGTAGGGCGCACCCCCAGGGCTTGTCGCCTCCTCGTGCACTTTTCGGACTGCTTTTAATTTTCCTAATTTTTTAAATATTCCAAAACGGAGTAAAATTCCCATTGGAAATTTTTTGGAGTCGATTTACTTACCGTACCACATACCTATTCCTTTTCGGAGTCTGGAACGTTCTGGTAGGTCTCCCTTATGTACTCCTCCGGCGTTATGGTATTAATAATATTGGTCTCAACATTTATGGGCGTACCTGAGATATAATGTCTGATTCTTTGCCCGTTTACCACCTTTGGGTTGGTTCCTTCAGCGTTGTTGATTTTGATGGCACCGGAACGGTGGACCTCCTCAACAATATAAGGACCTTCGCATTTAGAGAGAAGCTTTCCTGCAAAAAAATCTTAAACAAGAATTGTATAGCAAGACAAGGTCACCTACATTAAGTTCACGCTTTTGTATCCTTTTGTCATGCCATCTTTTAACTTTTTCTTTAAACAACTTGGCATTCTCATAGGCTTGGGTTCTCCATTAATCAAGTGAGCTAATGTCAAATAACCTCTTTCCACCGACAAGTTTCAAATCGTAGTTGAGCTCTTTAATTGCCCAATAAGCTTTATGTTCTAGTTCAAGAGGTAAGTGACATGCTTTTTGATACGTATCCAATGTATCTATAATTTATGAAGTATTCATGCCATTATATTATCATTATTGGATGTTTTACAATCATTTTATAGCAACTTTATATCATTTTTTGGGACTAACCTATTGACCCAGTGCCAGTTGTTGTTTTTTTTCTTGTTTTTACATTGCAGGAAACAAATATCAAACGGAGTCCAAACACCGCGAAGCTTTTTGTGGATTTTTTATGGACCAGAAGACTCCTGATGTGCCAGAGCAACACTTGGGGGTGCCCCGAGCGGGGCACAACCCACCAGGGTGCGCCTGGGGGCCCAGGCGCGCCCAGGTGGGTTGTGCCCACCTCGGTGGCCTCCCGCACCCCCTCTTCACCCTATAAATTCCCAAATATTCCAAAAACCCTCGGGGTAAACCTAGATCAGAAGTTCTGCCACCGCAGGCCTCTATAGCCACCGAAAACCAATCTAGACCCCGTTCCGGCACCCTGTTGGAGGCATAGTCCACCATGATGAGGAGGGAGTAGTCCACCATTGGGGCTGAGGGTTTATACCTGTAGCTATTGATACATCTCCAATGTATCTATAATTTTTGATTGTTCCATGCTATTATATTATCTGTTTTGGATGTTTCATGGGCTTTAATATACCTTTTTATATTATTTTTGGGACTAACCTACTAACCAAAGGCCCAGTGCAAATTCCTGTTTTTTTGCCTATTTCAGTGTTTCGCAGAAAAGGAATATCAAACGGAATCTGAACGGAATGAAACCTTCGGGAGAGTTATTTTTGGAACAAACATGATCCAGGAGACTTGGAGTGGACGTCAAGAAAGAAGCGAGGAGGCCACGAGGCAGGAGGGCTCCCCTAGGGGGGTAGGCGTGCCCCCCACCCTCATGGGCCCCTCGTAGCTCCACCAACGTACTTCTTCCTCCCATATATACCCATATACCCTGAAAACATCCAGGAGCACCACGAACCCTATTTCCACCGCCGCAACTTCTGTAGCCATGAGTTCCCATCTTGGGGCCTTTTCCGGCGCTCCGCCGGAGGGGGGATCGATCACGGCGGGCTTCTACATCAACACCATAGCCTCTCCGATGATGTGTGAGTAGTTTACCACAGACCTTCGGGTCCATAGTTATTAGCTAGATGGCTTCTTCTCTCTCTTTGGATCTCAATACAAAGTTCTCCTCAATTCTCTTGGAGATCTATTAGATGTAATTCTTTTTGCGGTGTGTTTGTTGAGATCTGATGAATTGTGGGTTTATGATCAAGATTATCTATGAACAATATTTGATTCCTCTCTGAAATATTTTATGCATGATTTAATATCTTTGCAAGTCTCTTCAAATTATCAGTTTGGTCTGGCCTACTAGATTGATCTTTCTTGCAATGGGAGAAGTACTTAGCTTTGGGTTCAATCTTGCGATGTCCTTTCCCAGTGATAGCAGGGGCAACAAGGCACGTATTGTATTGTTGCCATCGAGGATAAAAAGATGAGGTTTATATCATATTGCTTTTGTTTATCCCTCTACATCATGTCATCTTGCCTAATGCATTACTCTGTTCTTATGAACTTATTACTCTAGATGCATGCTGGATAGCGATCGACGTGTGGAGTAATAGTAGTAGATGCAGAATCGTTTCGGTCTACTTGTCGCGGACGTGATGCCTATATACATGATTCATGCCTAGATATTCTCATAACTATGCGCTTTTCTATCAATTGCTCGACAGTAATTTGTTCACCCACCATAAAATTTGCTATCTTGAGGGAAGCCACTAGTGAAACCTATGGCCCCTGGGTCTATTCTCCATTATATTATTTTCCCGTCAACGAGCCATTTCCATGTTTGTTTATTTTGCAATCTTTGTTTTCCAATCTATACAACAAAAATACCAAAAATATTTATCTTATTATCGCTATCAGATCTCAGTTCCGTAAGTGACCGTGAAGGGATTGACAACCCCTTTATCGCGTTGGTTGCGATGTTCTTGTTTGTTTGTGCAGGTACGAGGGGCTTGTGTGTAATCTCCTACTGGATTGATACCTTGGTTCTCAAAAACTGAGGGAAATACTTACACTACTTTGCTGCATCACCCTTTCCTCTTCAAGGGAAAACCAACGCATGCTCAAGAGGTAGCAGCTATGTGTTTAATCTCTCTCGTGTTCTTGAGATGTCACGATCTTGATGTATCGCGGGCTTTGCTAATATAGTCGGATCATATGGGGTTTTCCCCTTTCTATCTTGTTGTGCTGAATTGAGTTTTTCCCTTTGAGATTTCATTGTTATTGGATTGAATACTTTTATGGATTTGAGAGCACTTGATATATGTCTTATATATGAATACTCATGGTGACAATGGGATATCATATTGATTCACTTGATATGTGTTTTGGCATTCAGCTTGCGGATTCCCGCGGTGACATTGGGGTAATCTGTGCGGAGGGGTTGATGCACGTTCTTGTCTTTCTTTCTACGGTAGAAATCTTGGGGCACTCTTTGAGGTTCTTTCTGTTGGATTGAGTATTATGAATCTGAAATTATTTGGTGTTATTTTAGTACAAACTCTTGGATAGATCTATCGGAAAGAATAGCTTCGAGGTGGTTTCGTACCCTACAAATGATTTCTTCATATGTTCTCCGCTAGATAGGAACTTTGGAGTGATTCTTCGTTGCACGTTGAGGGATGGTTATATGATCCAATTATATTAGCATTGTTGAGAGATTGCACTAGCAAAAGTACGAACCCTAGACCTCATTTTCAAGCATTGCTATACCGTTTTTGTGCCCATTTACTATTTGCTACCTTGCTGTTTTTATTTATTCAGACTATAAAAATATATTTATACCATCCATATTACACTTTTATCACCATCTCTTCACCGAACTAGTGCACCTATACAATTTTCCATTGTATTAGGTGTGTTGGGGACACAAGAGATTTCTTGTATTTGGTTGCAGGGTTGTTTGAGAGAGACCATCTTCATTCTACGCCTCCCACGGATTCATAAACCTTAGGTCATCCACTTGAGGGAAAACTACTACTGTCCTACAAAACTCTATGTTTGGAGGCCCCACATGAGTCTACAAGAATAAACTTGTGTAGTAGACATCAAGCTCTTTTCTGGCGCCGTTGCCAGGGAGGTGAGTGCTTGAAGGTATATCTTTAGATCTTGCAATTGAATCTTTTAGTTTCTTGTTTCATCACTAGATTGGTTTATAAAAATAAAACTACAAAAAAATGGAATTGAGGTTGCATCATATTATTCATCTTTATAATGTATTTCGTGAAAATGATGGAAATGAAAACTGTGCTCAATTGATAGAAGAAGAATTCAATAGAATGTTTGGTATAAATGATCAGCATGATTGCAATGTTGTTAGTATGAATTATTTGAATATCCATGACGCTAATGATATGCAAAGCCATAAGCTTGGGGATGTTATGTTTGATGAAGATGATATTTTTAGTCCCCCAAGATTTGATGTGCAAATTTGTTATAATGATTGCATGCCTCCTATTTATGATGATTATATTGATGAAAGTGGATTTGGAAAGGTCATGACTTTATTTAATGATGAATCCACTATTTCGGATGAGGCTTGATACGTCTCCAACGTATCTATAATTTTTGATTGCTCCATGCTATGTTATCTAATATTTTGGGCAATATTGGGCTTTATTATCCACTTTTATATTATTTTTGGGACTAACCTATTAACCGGAGGCCCAGCCCAGAATTGCTGTTTTTTTGCCTATTTCAGTGTTTCGAAGAAAAGGAATATCAAACGGAGTTGAAATGGAACGAAATCAACTAGAGAAGTTATTTTTGGAAGGAAAGCTACGGGATGGACTTGGACCCCACATCAGGAGCCAAGGGTGGTGCTCACGAGGGTGGGGGGCGCCCCCCGGGTGCGCCCCCTGCCTCGTGGGGCCCCCGAAGCTCCACCGACGTACTTCCTGCACCCATATATACTCACGTACCCTAAAACTTCTAGAATAGAGATTAGATCGGGAGTTCCGCCGCCAAAAGCCTCCGTAACCACCGAAAGACAATCTAGACCCGTTCCGGCACCCTGCCAGAGGGGGCAATCCCTCTCCGGTGGCCATCTTCATCATCCCGGTGCTCTCCAAGACGAGGAGGGAGTAGTTCTCCCTCGGGGCTGAGGGTATGTACCAGTAGCTATGTGTTTGATCTCTCTCTCTCGTGTTCTTGATTTGGCACAATCTTGATGTATTGCGAGCTTTGCTATTATATTTGGATCCTATGATGTTTCTTCCCCCCTCTACAATCTTGTAATGGATTGAGTTTCCCCTTTGAAGCTATCTTATCGGATTGAGTCTTTAAAGATTTGAGAACACTTGATGTATGTCTTGCCGTGTGTATCTGTGGTGACAATGGGATACCACGTGATTCACTTGATGTATGTTTTGGTGATCAACTTGCGGGTTCCGCCCATGAACCTATGCATAGGGTTTGGCACACGTTTACGTCGTGATTCTCGGGTAGAAACTTTGGGGCACTCTTTGAGGTCCTTTGTGTTGGTTGAATAGATGAATCTGAGATTGTGTGATGCATATCGTATAATCATACCCACGGATACTTGAGGTGACATTGGAGTATCTAGGTGACATTAGGGTTTTGGTTGATTTGTGTCTTAAGGTGTTATTCTAGTACAAACTCTAGGGATGTTTGTGACACTTATAGGAATAGCCCAACGGATTGATTGGAAAGAATAACTTTGAGGTGGTTTCGTACCCTACCATAATCTCTTCGTTTGTTCTCTGCTATTAGTGACTTTGGAGTGATTCTTTGTTGCATGTTGAGGGATAGTTATATGATCCAATTATGTTATTATTGTTGAGGGAACTTACACTAGCGAAAGTATGAACCCTAGGCCTTATTTCCACACATTGCAATACCGTTTACGCTCACTTTTATCATTAGTTACCTTGCTGTTTTTATATTTTCAGATTACAAAAACTATTATCTACTATCCATATTGCACTTGTATCACCATCTCTTCACCGAACTAGTGCACCTATACAATTTACCATTGTATTGGGAGTGTTGGGGACACAAGAGATCCTTTGTTATTTGGTTGCAGGGTTGCTTGAGAGAGACCATCTTCATCCTACGCCTCCTACGGATTGATAAACCTTAGGTCATCCACTTGAGGGAAATTTGGTACTGTCCTACAAACCTCTGCACTTGGAGGCCCAACAACGTCTACAAGAAGAAGGTTGTGTAGTAGACATCAAGCTCTTTTCTGGCGCCCGGGGAGGTTAGCGCTTGAAGGTATATCTTTAGATCTTGCAATCGAGTCTTTTAGTTTCTTGTTTTATCAGTAGTTTAGTTTATAAAAGAAAACTATAAAAAATGGAATTGAGTTTGTCTCATACACTTCACCTTTTAATATCTTTCGTGAGTATGATGGAAAGGATAATTGTGGTCAAGTGCTAGAAGAAGAAATCTATAAAATGTTTGGCACTAAATATTTGAATGATGAGCATTAGTACGAATTCTTTGAATATCCATGATACTAATGATGATTGCACTAGTTATGTTGAAAATGTCTCCTATAAACATGTCAATTTTTGTGGAGTGCATTGGGTTTGTAAGTACACACCAAATAGGGAAGATAGATATTGCAAGAAGCATAAGTACTTAGAAACTGAATTGTTGCAAGAAAGTCTTGATGATTGTGCTGAAAAATTCAATATTTTTTGTGCCCCTTGTGAACTTTGCAATGAACATGGTCATTTAAATCTCCAATGCAAATTGTTTCATGACCGAATCGTATCAAAAAATTGTGATAATTTGATTACCCTTGAGCATCATAAAGAGCTTAGTCTTCTTTTGGGGTATGAGGAAATGAAACGTATAACTAAGGGTATTCCAAAGTTTAATCTTGATAGATTCTTGATTTTGATCTAGAGAAAATTTATATGTATTGTGCGGTGAATTGTATTGAAAATCATCATATTGCCAATTACATAAAGAAAAAGAAAGCAAATAGAAGATGAAGAGAATACTAATGAAAGGGAAGAGACTTCCCAATATCCTCCTATTATTTCTTATGATGAATCAGGTAACGAGGAGGAGCCTCCTATTCAACCAATCTCATTAATAAGGAGCTCCAAAAATAGGATTGAACCCACACATGATGTGGTGAAGAAGAAGAAAAGAAAAAGGAAGAGAGGTAAAAAGATACCTCCCCAAATAATGCTGCTCCTATTACTATTGTGCCTAATGAAAATATAATTGTGGAAGATAATGATACTTCTTATGATCTTGAAAATCTTTTTGGCACTTGCTTGGAAGAATATGATAATTGCTATACTATTGGTGCTATCCATACTATTAATGATGAGAGTGATTATGCTTATGATATGAAAAGGCCCAAGCTTGGGGTGCTATGTTTGATGAAGATGATGTTTTTGAGAATATATTTGCTGCAATTAATGTTTGTCCCAAGCTTGGGGAAGCTATGTTTAATGATCATGATATTTTTAGTCTCCCAAGTTTTGATATGCAAATTTATAATGATGGTAGCATGCCTCCTACCTATGATGATTATTGTGATGATACTTATGCTATAAAAAGTAGTGATTATATTTATAGAACTTTTCATGATTACGATTACCCTTTTTCTGAACATTACTCTTTTAATGTGGAAACAATTTATAGTATTCGAGTCTCTTATGATACTCCCACTATTCCGAATGAGAAGAATCTTGCTTATGTGGAGAGTAATAAAAATTCTATGCTTGCAGATCATGAAAAGAATGCTTTAGGTGCTGGTTATATTGTTGAATTCATTCATGATGCTACTGAAAATTACAATGAGGGAGGAATATATGCTTATAGGACTTGCAATAATATCAAGTTTCCTCTCTATGTGCTTAAAGTTTTGAAGTTATGCTTGTTTTGCCCTCCTATGCTAATTGATTATTGTTTCCATAAGTTGTTTGCTTAAAAAATCCCTATGCATAGGAAGTGGGTTAGGCTTAAATGTGCTAGTCATATTCTTCATGATGCTCTCTTTATGTTTCAATTCTTATCCTTTATGTGAGCATCATTGAAATCATCATGCCTAGCTAGGGGCGTTAAACGATAGCGCTTGTTGGGAGGCAACCCAATCCTATTCTTGTTCTTTACTTTTTGTTCCTGTTTAGTAATAAATAATTAATCTAGCCTCTATTTAGATGTGGTTTTATTGTTTTAATTAGTGTTTGTGCCAAGTAGAACCTTTGGGAAGACTCGGGGAAAGTCTTGTTGATCATGCTGTAAAAAACAGAAACTTTAGCACTCACGAGAATTGCTGCCATTTTTTGTTGGAGAGTTCTATTTAGTTAATTATTTTTGCAGATGACAAATAGATAATTCCTCAGGTCCAGCAATTTATTTTAGAATTTTTGGGTTCAGAAGTTTGCGTTAGTTACAGATTACTACAGACTGTTCTGCTTTTGACAGATTCTGTTTTTCATGTGTTGTTTATTTATTTTGATGAATCTATGGCTAGTAAAAGAGTTTATAAACCATAGAGAAGTTGGAATACAGTAGGTTTAACACCATTATAAATAAATAATGAGTTCATTACAGTACCTTGAAGTGGTGTTTTGTTTTCTTTCGCTAACGGAGCTTACGAGTTTTCTATTAAGTTTTGTGTTGTGAAGTTTTCAAGTTTTGGGTAAAGATTCGATGGACTATGGAACAAGGAGTGGCAAGATCCTAAGATTGGGTATGCCCAAGGCACCCCAAGGTAAAATTCAAGGACAACCAAGAGCCTAAGCTTGGGGATGCCCCGGAAGGCATCCCCTCTTTCGTCTTCGTTCATCGGTAACTTTACTTGGAGCTATATTTTTATTCGCCACATGATACGTGTTTTGCTTGGAGCGTCAATTTATTTTGTTTGGATTTGCTTTCTGTTATTTATAACAATATTTTTCATCTTTTATTTCAATAAAAGTGGCATTGATAGCCTTTAATATGCCTATGTTACAAGTATACATGTTGCTGTCTGAAAACAGAAAGTTTACCGCTGTTGCAATAATTCCCTAGAAAATTCAGAATGTGATAAAATGTTGAAATATTTTTCATATTAAGATATGATAAATTTACTACAATGGTAATTTTCTTTCATAATTTTTGGAGCTAGGGAAGTATGGATGTTGCAGCATTCTTTACAGACTATCCTGTTTAGGCAGATTGCTGTTATGTTTGCATATGTTTGCTTCTTTAATGATTCTATTTGAGGATAGGACTATTAAATATGCAGAGGCATTTAGTATCCAATGTTTAATAATAATTTTAGTGATTTTCTACAGTAGAGTATGATAAGGTTTTTGCAATGGTTTATACTAACTTATCTCACGAGTCCTTGTTGAGTTTTGTGTGGATGAAGCTTTTGAGATTTAGGGAGACCATGATATGAGAGGAATTAAGGAGACACAAAAGCTCAAGCTTGGGGATGCCCAAGGCATCCCAAGATAATATTTCAAGAAGTCTCAAGCATCTAAGCTTAGGGATGCCCCTGTTGGCATCCCTCCTTTCTTCTTCAACAACTATCAGTTAGTTTCGGTTGATCCTAAGTTTTGGCTTATTCACATGATGTTTGCCATTCTTAGAATGTCATTCTATTTTGCTTTGCTTTCTGTTTGAATAAAATACCAAGATCTTAAATTCTTAAATGTTAGAGATTCTTCACATAGTTGCATAATTATTCAACAACTCATTGATCTTCACTTATATCTTTCGGAGTAGTTTGTCATTTGCTCTAGTGCTTCACTTATATCTTTTAGAGCATGGTGGTAGTTTTATTTTGAAGAAATAGATGAACTCTCATGCTTCACTTAGATTATTTTGAGAGTCTTAATAGCATGGTAATTTGCTTAAAATCCTAATATGCTAGGTATTCAAGAATAATAAAACTTTCTTATGAGTGTGTTGAATACTAAGAGAAGTTTGATGCTTGATGATTGTTTTGAGATATGGAGGTAATAATATCAAAGTAGTGCTAGTTGAGTAGTTGTGAAATTGAGAAATGCTTGTGTTGAAGTTTGCAAGTCCCGTAGCATGCACGTATGGTAAACGTTATGTAACAAATTTGAAACATGAGGTGTTATTTGATTTTCTTCCTTATGAGTGGCGGTCAGGGACGAGCGATGGTCTTTTCCTACCAATCTATCCCCCTAGGAGAATGCGCGTAGTTCCGAGGTTTTTGATGACTTGTAGATTTTTGCAATAAGTATGTGCGTTCTTTATGACTAATGTTGAGTCCATGGATTATACGCACTCTCACCCTTCCATCATTGCTAGACTCTTCCATACCGTGCATTGCCCTTTCTCACATTGAGAGTTGGTGCAAACTTCGCCGGTGCATCCAAACCCTGTGATATGATATGCTCTTTCACACATAAACCTCCTTATATCTTCCTCAAACAGCCACCATACCTACCTATTATGGCATTTTCATAGCCATTCCGAGATATATTGCCATGCAACTTTCCACCATTCTGTTCATCATGACACATTCATCATTGTCATATTGCTTAGCATGATCATGTAGTTGACATAGTATTTGTGGCAAAGCCACCATTCATAATTCGTTAATACATGTCACTCTTGATTCATTGCATATCCCGTTACACCGCTGGAGGCATTCATATAGAGTCATACTTTGTTCTAGTATCGAGTTGTAATCATTGAGTTGTAAATAAATAGAAGTCTGATGATCATCATTTTCTAGAGCATTGTCCCAAGTGAGGAAAAAAAAAAGAGAAAGGCCATAAAAATAGAAGGCCCCAAAAAAGAAAGGCCATAAAAAAGAGAAGGCCCAAAAAAATAAAAAAAATAAAAAAATGAAAATGAGAGAAAAAGAGAGAAGGGACAATGCTACTATCCTTTGCCACACTTGTGCTTCAAAGTAGCACCATAATCTTCATGATAGAGGGTCTTTTGTTTTGTCACTTTCATATACTGGTGGGAATTTTCATCATAGAACTTGGCTTGTATATTCCAACAATGGGCCTCCTCAAGTGCCCTAGCTCTTCGTGAGCAAGCAAGTTGGATGCACACCCACTAAGTTTCTTTTGTTGAGCTTTCATACATTTATAGCTCTACTGCATTCGTTGCATGGCAATCCCTACTCCTTGCATTAACATCAATTGATGGGCATCTCCATAGCCCATTGATTAGCCTCATTGATGTGAGACTTTCCTCCTTTTTGTCTTCTCCACATAACCCCCTCATTATATTCTATTCCACCCATAGTGCTATGTCCATGGCTCGCGCTCATATATTGCGTGAAAGTTTATAGGTTTGAGATTACTAAAGTATGAAACAATTGCTTGGCTTGTCATCAGGGTTGTGCATGATGAGAGCATTCTTGTGTGACGAAAATGGAGCATGACTAAACTATATGATTTTGTAGGGATGAACTTTCTTTGGCCATGTTATTTTGAGAAGACATATTTGCTTAGTTAGTATGCTTGAAGTATTATTATTTCTATGTCAATATGAACTTTTGACTTGAATCTTATGGATATGAATATTCATACCACAATTAAGAAGAATCACATTGAAATTATGCCAAGTAGCACTCCGCATCAAAAATACTGTTTTTATCATTTACCTACTCGAGGACGAGCAGGAATTAAGCTCGGGGATGCTTGATACGTCTCCAACGTATCTATAATTTTTGATTTCTCCATTCTATGTTATCTACTGTTTTGGGCAATATTGGGCCTTATTATCCACTTTTATATTATTTTTGGGACTAACCTATTAACCGGAGGCCCAACCCAGAATTGCTATTTTTTTTGCCTATTTCAGTGTTTCGAAGAAAAGGAATATCAAACGGAGTCGAAACGGAACGAAATCAATTGGAGAAGTTATTTTTGAAAGGAAAGCTACCGGATGGACTTGGACCCCACGTCAGGAGCCAAGGGAGGTGCTCACGAGGGGGGGGGCGCCCCCCCCCCCCCGAGGGCGCGCCCCCCAGCCTCATGGGGCCCCCGAAGCTCCACCGACGTACTTCTTCTCCCATATATTCTAACGTACCCTAAAACCTCCAGAACAGAGATTAGATTGGGAGTTCCGCCGCCAGAAGCCTCCGTAGCCACCGAAAGCCAATCTAGACCCATTCCGGCACCCTACCGGAGGGGGCAATCCCTCTCCGATGGCCATCTTCATCATCCCGGCACTCTCCATGATGAGGAGGGAGTAGTTCTCCCTCGGGGCTAAGGGTATGTAACAGTAGCTATGTGTTTGATCTCTCTCTCTCTCGTGTTCTTGATTTGGCACGATCTTGATGTATCGCAAGCTTTGCTATTATATTTGGATCCTATGATGTTTCTTCCCCCTCTACTCTCTTGTAATGGATTGAGTTTCCCCTTTGAAGCTATCTTATCAGATTGAGTCTTAAAGATTTGAGAACACTTGATGTATGTCTTGCCATGCCTATCTGTGGTGACAGTGGAATACCACGTGATTCACTTGATGTATGTTTTGGTGATCAACTTGCGGGTTCTTCCCATGAACCTATGCATAGGGGTTGGCACACGTTTTCGTTGTGATTCTTCGGTAGAAACTTTGGGGCACTCTTTGAGGTCCTTTGTGTTGGTTGAATAGATGAATCTGAGATTGTGTGATGCATATCGTATAATCATACCCACGGATACTTGAGGTGACATTGGAGTATCTAGGTGACATTAGGGTTTTGGTTGATTTGTATCTTAAGGTGTTATTCTAGTACGAACTCTAGGGCTGTTTGTGACACTTATAGGAATAGCCCAACGGATTGATTGGAAAGAATAACTTTGAGGTGGTTTCGTACCCTACCATAATCTCTTCGTTTGTTCTCCGCTATTAGTGACTTTGGAGTGATTCTTTGTTGCATGTTGAGGGATAGTTATATGATCCAATCATGTTATTATTGTTGAGGGAACTTACACTAGTGAAAGTATGAACCCTAGGACTTATTTCCACACATTGCAATACCGTTTACGCTCACTTTTATCATTAGTTACCTTGCTGTTTTTATATTTTCAGATTACAAAAACTATTATCTACTATCCATATTGCACTTGTATCACCATCTCTTCGCCAAACTAGTGCACCTATACAATTTACCATTGTATTGGGTGTGTTGGGGACACAAGAGACTCTTTGTTATTTGGTTGCAGGGTTGCTTGAGAGAGACCATCTTCATCCTACGCCTCCTACGGATTGATAAACCTTAGGTCATCCACTCGAGGGAAATTTTCTACTGTCCTACAAACCTCTGCACTTGGAGGCCCAACAACGTCTACAAGAAGAAGGTTGTGTAGTAGACATCAAGGCTTCAATTGACTATGATAACAAAGTTGCTATCTAAGATGATTATGGTGATGACATGTATGCTATAAAGAATAATGATAATCATGAAACTTGTCATCATGATTTTAATTTTCAGTCTCATGATAGTTACTTTGTTGAGTTTGCTCCCACTACTATTGATGAGAAGAAATTTTCTTATGTGGAGAGTAATAAGTTTTCTATGCTTTTGTGTCATGAAAAGAATGATTTACGTGATGGTTATATTGTTGAATTTCTTCATGATGCTACTGAAAATTATTATGAGGGAGGAACTTATGCTTGTAGGAATTGCAGTAATATCAAGTTTCCTCTCTATGTGTTGAAAATCTTGAACTTGTGCTTGTTTTCCCTTCCTATGCTAGTTGATTCTTGCTCCCATAGATTGTTTTCTCACAAAATCCCTATGCATAGGAAGTGGGTTAGGCTTAAATTTGCTTGCCATGTGTTTCATGATGCTCCCATTGCGTTTCAATTCTTTACTTTTATGCAAGCATCATTGAAATCATCATGCCTAGCTAAAAGGCATTAAAGAAAAGCGCTTGTTGGGAGACAACCCAACATTTACCCCTATTGTTTTTGTGTGTTCACAAGATTAGGCTATTGTAGTAATCATGTTTTATAGCTTTTGTTTCAATAAAGTGACAAGTAAATCCTTTGGGATGGTCTATGGTGATAGTTGATTTGATCTTGTTGAAAAAAAATCTTTTGCACCAAGTAAAATAATTTTCATTTCTTACAGAAGCACGATAAAATCCTGAATCTTCTTGAACAAGATTGATATACAAATTGCCTAGGATTTCCTAATTTCTCAGAAGTTTCGGAGTAACAGAAGTATAGTTTGCTTGTTTTCTAGCTTCTATGGCTTATATTGCTCAATATAAATTGTAAAAATGATATTCTACAGTAGGCATTGTGTGAGAACAATTATGAATCTTGTCTTTGGCAGTACCAAAGTGAAATGGTTTGCTCATTATCATACTAACCTATCTCACGAAGTTCCGTTAAGTTTTGTGTGATTGAAGTTTTCAAGTTTTGGGTAAGATGTCGATATGAGGAGAATAAGGAGTGACAAGACCCTAAGCTTGGGGATGCCCAAGGCACCCCAAGTTAATATCTAAGGAATACCCAAGCAACTAAGCTTGGGGATGCCCCGAAAGGCATCCCCTCTTTCGTCTCCAACATTATCGGTAACCTCACTTGGAGCTATGTTTTCATTCGTCACATGATATGAGTTTTACTTGGAGAGTCATTTTATTTTGTTAGGATTTGCTTGCTGTTATTTAGAATAATGTTTTGCATCTTTTATTTCAATAAAAATGTCAAGTATAGCCTTTGTCATGCTTCTTTTTCAAGTCTACATGTTGCTGTTTTAAAACAAAAAATTTATCGTTGTTGCAAAAATTCCCTAGAAAAGTCAGAATGTGATAAAATGTTGAAACTATTTGAGAAATAAGCTCTGAGAAATTTTCTACAGTGTGGTAAATATTCATAATCTTTGGAGTTTAAGAAGTATTTATACTCTTGCATTCTTTACAGACTGTACTGTTTTGGCAGATTGCTGTTATGTTTGCATTGTTTGCATATGTTTGCTTGTTTAATGACTCTATTTGAGGATAGGAGTATTAAATATGCAGAGGCATTTAGTATACAATGTTGAATAATAATTTTAGTGATTTTCTACAACAGAGAATGATAAGGTTTTGCATTGGCTTGTACTAACTTATCTCACGAGTTCTTGTTGAGTTTTGTGTGGATGAAGCTTTTGAGATTTAGGAAAACCGTGATATGAGAGGAATTAAGGAGACACAAAAGCTCAAGCTTGGGGATGCCAAGGCACCCCAAGATAATATTTCAGTAAGTCTCAAGCATCTAAGCTTGGGGATACCCCGGTAGGCATCCACCTTTCTTCTTCAACAATTATCGGTTAGTATCAGTTGAGCCTAAGTTTTTAATTCTTCACATGAGTTGTGATATGCTTGGAATGTAATTTTTTTGCTTGCTGTTTTAGTAAAATACTTAGATATTAAACTTTTAAATAAGAGAGATTCCTCAAATAGCTACCCATTTACATAACTACTCGCTTGATCTTCACCTATATCTTTTTGGAGTAGCTTGTCATTTACTCTTGTGCTTCACTTATATCCTATGAGTAAATTGTTGAATGAATTGGATATCATGAAGTTGAAATTATATCATGCCTAGTGGTAGCTTCACATTGGGTTCAGAAAGTGAAATATTTTGAAGCTTGACAATCACAATATTGGTCATACAAGCAATTCATGAATAATTAGTATAAGGAAGAGAACATTCACATGCAAATACACTATCTTGAAAATCTTTTGTGATTGTGAGCCCCCATCAAAATATTATATGGCAAAATTGTTGACGTTGGACAAGGAAGACAACGTAATGGTTTATGTTTGTTCATATTCACATAGAAGTTATATTGTCATAGATCCTTCAACATGTGGTGCTTGCCCCCCATCTTTGCTAGCCAAAAATTCCGCACCAAGTAGAGATACTACTTGTGCATCCAAAAAACCCTTAAACACAAATCTTATCTTCAAGAGTCCACCATACCTACCTAAGGATTGAGCAAGATCCTTCAAGTAAGTTTTCATAGGTGCAATAAGGCAATAAAAATTGCTTCTAAAAGTTTTAGATCATTTAGTGTAAGAGAAAATTGAGCATTGTACGAACTTGTGATGGCAAAGAATAAAAGCGACAGACTGCAAAATAAAGGTTGCTATCATAAGGGGCAATATGACATGATGTTATTTTGCACTAAGGGGTTGAGCATACAAATAAATAAGCGCATGGAAACCTCAGATTCCCTCTGCAAAGGGCCTGTGTTTTACTTTTCAGTATTTAATTTTATGCAAAGAGTCAAAGTTTTTCTCTCTATTCCTTTTATTTTTCTCTTTTGGCAAGCATCATGTGCTGAGGAAAGATCTAGGCACATATATCCAGTCGGATATGGGTAGCATGAGTTATTATTGTTTACATCACCCTTGAGGTGAATACGTTGGGAGGCAAAACAATAAGCCCCTATGTTTCTATGTGTCTGGTTGAAACGTTTTGCTCATGTCTATGCGGTGAGTGTTAGAAATCATAGAAGACTATATGATGGTTGAGTATGTGGAGCTCTTACTTAAATTTTGTTGAGTAAGTTGAATTGCAATTGCTTGGTGACTGAGAACATAGGTTGTTGAGTTTCAAGAGAATTCATTGTTTGAACCTTAACATGTGAATTGGTTGCTACTTTAACATGAGAAATTTTATGAGAAAGAATTGTTGTTATGATGCTAGGAAAAGTGATTGAAATTGTTATTGATCAAACTTGTGCACTTTTCTAGCATTCACACTTCATAAATTATTTCTTTTATCATTTACCTACTCGAGGACGAGTAGGAATTAAGCTTGTGCATGATCATACGTCTCCATCGTATCTATAATTTATGAAGTATTCGTGCCATTATATTCTCATTCTTGGATGTTTTACAATAATTTTATAGCAACTTTATATCATTTTTTGGGACTAACCTATCGGCCCAGTGCCTAGTGTCAGTTGCTGTTTTTTGCTTGTTTTTTACATCGCAGCAAGTAAATATCAAACGGAGTCCAAACACCGCGAAACTTTTTGTGGATTTTTTATGGACCAAAAGACTCCCGATGGGCCAGAGCAGCACCTAGGGGTGCCTCGAGGGGGGCACAACCCACCAGGGTGCGCTTGGGGGCCCAGGCGCGCCCAGGTGAGTTGTGCCCACCTCGGTGGCCTCCTGCACCTCCTCTTTGCCCTGTAAATACCCAAATATTCCAAAACCCCCAGGGTAACCCTAGATCAGAAGTTCCGCCGCCACAGGGCTCTGTAGCCACCGAAAACCAATCTAGACCCCGTTCCGGCACCCTGCCAAAGGGGGAATCATCTCCGATAGCCATCTTCATCATCCCGGCGGCCACCATGATGAGGAGGGAGTAGTCCACCCTCAGGGATGAGGGTTTGTACCAGTAGCTATGTGTTTAATCTCTCTCTCTCTCTCTCTCGTGCTCCTGAGATGTCATGATCGTGATGTATCGCGGGCTTTGTTAATGTAGTCGGATCATATGGTGTTTTCCCCTCTCTATCTTGTTGTGATGAATTGAGTTTTTTCCTTTGAGATTTCGTTGTTATCGGATTGAATACTTTTATGGATTTGAGAGCACTTGATATATGTCTTGCATATGAATACTCGTGATGACAATGGGGTATCATATTGATTCACTTGATATGTGTTTTGGCATTCGACTCGCGGATTCCCGCGGTGACATTGGGGTAATCTACACATAGGGGTTGATGCATGTTCTTGTCTTTGTTTCTCCGATAGAAATCCTGGGGCACTCTTTGAGGTTCTTTGTGTTGGATTCAGTATTATGAATCTGAAATTATTTGGTGTTATTTTAGTACGAACTCTTGGATAGATCGATCGGAAGGAATAGCTTTGAGGTGGTTTCATACCCTACAAACAATTTCTTCGTATGTTCTTCGCTAGATAGGAACTTTGGAGTGATTCTTCGTTGCACATTGAGGGATGGTTATATGATCCAATTATATTAGCATTGTTGAGAGATTGCACTAGCAAAAGTACAGACCCTAGGCCTCATTTTTAAGCATTGCAGTACCATTTTTGTGCCCATTTACTATTTGCTACCTTTCTGTTTTTTGTTTATTCATATTATAAAAATATATTGCTACCATCCATATTACACTTTTATCACCATCACTTTGCCGAACTAGTGCACCTATACAATTTTCCATTGTATTAGGTGTGTTGGGGACATAAGGGATTTCTTATATTTGGTTGTAGGGTTGTTTGAGAGAGACCATCTTCATCCTATGCCTCCCACGGATTGATAAACCTTAGGTCATCCACTCGAGGGAAAATTGCTACTGTCCTACAAAACTCTGCGCTTGGAGGCCCAACACAAGTCTACAAGAATAAAGTTGCGTAGTAGACATCACTTTTCCATAAACCATTTTATATGGAGACATACCCATAGGGTTTTTATAAGCAGTTCTATAAGCTCATAATGCATCATCAAGTTTCTTAGACCATTTCTTTCTATATCTATTAACAGTCTTTTGCAAGATCAATTTAATTTCTCTATTACTTAATTCTACTTCACCACTAGACTGAGGATGATATGGAGATGCAATTCTATGGTTGACATCATACTTAGCAAGAAATTTATGGAAAGCACAATGAATAAAGTGTGAACCACCATCGGTCATTAAATATCTAGGGACTCCAAACCTCAGGTCAATAACTTCTTTAAGCATTTTAATGGAGGTGTTATGATCAGCACTACTAGTTGGAATAGCTTCTACCCACTTAGTAACATATTCAACATGTCAGGACCCCGATTCTAAGTCACACCGATCTAGCATGTAACATGTCATATCACTTTGCGGCCTCACGCATGGTATTCCCACGGGTGTCGCCTTACCTAGCTCGGGACCGTTTGCGCCTTTTGGCTCACATATATGATAGTGTCGCTAGCATCCATATGACATAGAACCCGGGCTGACATGACTAGTCGTGAAACCAAAGTGGCACTAATTTATGGGGACAAGCATACATGAAACAACATCGAGCATGTTGGTCATCAGCATGTGAATCCGGGCTGTAGCAACTGGGCTAACAAGACTCCAGGAATCCGGGCTGTAGCAGGCTAGCAGGACTCTGGAAGTCACTGCGTGACATTTCCCCGAAGGGACAGACATAGGAACGATGTGAATCACATGCCGGCCAGTCTAAGTGTTCCGGAGCAGTAGTGCTGGGCTAGCAGGACTCCGGTGAACATGCCTGTAGCGGACTACCATGGCTCAGTGGAAGCACCAGACTACATTTCGCCATAAGAGAGGCTACCAAGGATACACAACTAGGTTGTCGGATCCCACACATAGCAATACACGTCACACGTACGCATAACATGCAAGTATGTGTTGTACAACATGGCATCACAACATAACTCAAACTCATATAGATAAAGGCCCAGAAGGGCCACATAGCATTTAATACAAACAGGGGTCTCATGACCCATCATTCAGAGCATACAAGCAACGGAAGCATTACATGTCTGAGTACAGACAACTACAAAAGGAAAAGGCTGAGAAGCCTGACTATCTACAAGACCCTCCTAAGGGTACAAGATCGTAGCTGAGGTAACAAGCTAGCCGTCGAAGTCCATGGAGAACTACTACTGAGACAGAAGTCTCATCTGCAAAAACATAAATTAAGCAACGTGAGTACAATGGTACTCAGCAAGACTTCCATCAAATCCTATCATACATGCATTAGTATCAAGGAGGTAATGTGGGGATCAGTTGCAGCAAGCCAGCTTTGACTCAGTGGCTAACCTATTCTACGACCACGAGTAACTTCTTTGAGGTAAGAAAGCGCACACGAGTCCACTAATCACCACATCAATACACCAATATGGATTCATTCCCGTCTCCCTACGAGAAGGCCATCCATAGCACTCACACTTGTCTTGAGCATTTTAGAGTATCCACTTCAAGTTGTCTATGTACCACGTAAGCATCCAAGAAGTCCATAACCGCGGACCCGGCTAATCGAATAGATCATATTAACCCTGCAGGGGTGTACTTCTTCACACACGCTCTCGCCACTTACCACCATGTACACGTCGTGTATCTCGGCAACCTTCAAGCTGAAGCCTGGCGAGGGAGTCAGCCACGACCCGACTAACCACACAAGACTCTAGTTCAGGTTTATCGCCTATTCGGGCTCCATCCACAAGGAGATCCAGCCGGGGTGTCGCTCACGGCCCCAAACGATGTGAGAAGGGTTCCCAAGACCACCATCCAGGTGCCACTTGGTACACCATGCCACTGTGCCTAGTCTGTCCCAAGCCCACTTGGCCGGGTGCCACTTGGTAGACTACTAACACTACCTACAAACACTAGAAACTAACTGCAACTCCTGGACAGAGATCAAGTTGGTTAATAAGTCGAGAGGGGCACTTAAGCATTCCAATGTGTGGTAGTAGCTAGTCATTGGACAACATACACAGAACTCAGTGCTTAAGGACGGTTCCAATGAGACAACCCACCATGTACTCCTACATGGCATGTCACCGCTACCTTTACCAAATCATGTTCACACACTTAACTCTCAGCACTAGAACATATCATAACACTCCAATTCATTCCCAATGAATCAGACCTGACACAACTTTAGGCAATGGGTCGAGTTTGGGGCGGGTGGAGCTGGTCCAAATCCAACCCATGACCCATCTTCCTACCCTCTGCCCATCCACCAAATTATCCATGGGCACAACTTGTGCCCATGCCCAAACCCGCTGGATACCCACATACCCATGGAGCTCCATGGGCATAGAAAAGTCAGCATAAAACCTTCACAAAGATCAAATTAACTCATCATCATCCACTCACAAATGACAACATAAACTACATGCATAAGTAGGCAACAAGTAATACGATGAGTCCAGTTGCATATTACCTGCCATTTCCCATTGATCCGCTCTTTCTACCTCACTGGCATATGGCCCCACATGTCATACGGGTATCCATTGGATATCCATGGAGCACAAACTATAACTGTGCCCAACCCGGCTATTCGTGGGTATCCATATCCACGGACCCATGGGCAGAAATGCGGTCCATACCCTTGCCCAACCAGGTCGGGTATCCATGGGTATCCATATCCATGGATAAAATTGCCATCCCTAGTTATTACTAATCTAATTAAAAGATTAGGGCGCAGGGGCCCACTATCAGTGTCAAGGTTTAGTTAAATGGTGATTAGCCTTAAGCTAATCACCTGGAAGGCCGGGCTCGCACATCAGGCCGGCGAGGTCGTCGCCGATGACCTCTAGTCGTGGCGGAGTCCGTGCTGCAGGGCACAGGGGCGGCGGGTGACAGCACCGGGGCTCGCCCGCATCCAGGGCGGCAGGTGGGACACGACAGGGATGCCGGAGCGGAGCTCGCGGCGGCGGTCGAAGCTCGGCTCGAGTGGCAGGAGGGGCCAGAGGGCGTGGAAGAGCTGGGAAGTAGGGGAGTCGACGCGGTGGCTCACAGCGATTCCAAGGAAGTCGTCAGCGAGCTCGGGGACGCGCTGAGGATGACGGGGCGGCTGTGGCGATCTCCGGCGATGCATGTTAAATACGACGGCGGAAGTGACTCCACGGGGCTTCCAGCGACGTGTGGCTGATGGAGATGATGCGGGACGATGGAGTGGAGCTCTTGGGAACGACAGAGGGGCAAGGGGGTGGCTCTGGTGACGACTACGGCGAACGGCAGCGAGGATGGTGCTCGGCCATTGCTGCGGCAAGCGAGGAAGAAGGCGAGGGGAAAAGTGAGGAGGTCGACCGAATCGGGACGGCACCCGTGACGTCGCCCAGCGCGTCGCGCTGGTAGGGGAGAGGGCAGGCAGGCTAGTGGTGTGGCGGCACAGCGGTGCGCGCGTGTCGGCCACACGCCTGTCTGGCTGGCGTGAGGACAACAACGACTGGCACTGGACCAGTGGGCCGGCTGGGCTGCACAGTGCCAGGTAGATCGGCCCAGGTAAGCTTTCTTTTTTATTTTGTTTTTGTTTTCTATTTCTTACATTTGTTTTAAAACTAATACCAAACCAATTTATTTTCTTATGCCAATTTTTGTAGGAGCTAGTGTATTATTCCAGAGCTCCTCAACAACTGGCATAATTTTTGGACATATATTATATATATAACATATATATATCCAATGCAAATAATTATGCATTAATTCCAAATGGCCAAAAATAAATATTTATGAGCTATTA
This sequence comes from Triticum urartu, assembly GCF_003073215.2. Taxonomy (NCBI): domain Eukaryota; kingdom Viridiplantae; phylum Streptophyta; class Magnoliopsida; order Poales; family Poaceae; genus Triticum; species Triticum urartu. Next base: position 261,829,047 of record NC_053024.1, read on the forward strand.
AAAATATTGGTTTGAATTTTTCCTCTGACCAATATTTTCAAAGAGAGACATGAACATTTTATTGGACCTTTTTGGAGCAATTTTTATCTGGGTTATTACTAGGAATGATTTCTGAGGGTTTCACAAATCCCCATTTCAAATTTAAATGAAATTTAAGCATGATGCACACATGACTTGCTAGTCTAGGTCATACCAGAACTAGGGATGTGAAAACTCGCCCCCACTCGAAAGAATCTCATCCCGAGATTCAGGAGTCGGCGGAAACAAAGTGGGGTACTCAAGTCGAAGACGATCTTCTCGCTCCCATGTAGCTTCTCTCTCGAAATGATGAGACCACTGAACCTTGAGAAACTTGATGTTCTGACATCGGGTGACATGATCTGCTTGATCAAGAATGCGAACAGGGTACTCTCGATATGTGAGGTTATCTTGGAGATCAAGCGTTTCGTGGTCCACTCCATGGATGGCATCCGAGAAGCAACGCCTGAGTTGAGAGACGTGGAAGACATCATGCACTCGATAAAGATGTGGGGGAAGTTCCAACTGGTAGGCAACCTCTCCTCATTTAGCAAGAATGCGAAAAGGACCAAGGTAATGAGGAGCCAACTTGCCCTTGATAACGACACGATGGGTACCCTTCAAAAGACTAAACCGAAGGTAAGCCCTGTCGCCAACTTCATAAGCCACTTCCTTATGACGACAGTCATACTAGCTCTTTTGACGAGATTGGGCTGTTTTCAAATTCTCACGAATGATGCGAACTTGCTCTTCTGCCTCCTGGATCATGTCTGGTCCAAAGAATTGTCTTTCACCAGTTTCTGACTAGTTCAAAGGTATTCGACATCTTCGTCCATACAGAATCTCAAAAGGAGCTTTCTTGAGGCTGGATTGCTAGCTATTGTTATAAGCAAACTCGGCGAAAGGAAGACACTTCTCCTAATCCATACCGAATGAGATAACACAAGCTCTAAGCTTGTCTTCGAGAATTTGGTTGACCCTTTCCACCTGACCACTTGATTGAGGGTGGAAAGCGGTACTGAAGAAAGATGGGTGCCCATGGCAGTTTGGAAACTCTCCCAGAAATGAGAAGTGAAAAGACTACCATGGTCTGAGTTGATCTCTAGTGGAACACCATGAAGTGAAACTATTCGAGAAATATATAAGTCAGCGAGCTGACTAGCGGTGATATTCTCTCGAACAGGTAGGAAGTGAGCCACTTTGGAAGGACGATCAATGACTACGAAGATAGCAGTATTCCCTCTCTTGGTCCTGGGAAAGCCGGTGATGAACTCCATACCAACTTTATCCCATTTCCACTCAAGAATAGCTAAAGGCTGAAGGGTGCCAGCAGGCCTCTGATGTTCTGCCTTAACGCGACGGCAAATGTCACAGTTAGCAATGAACTCAGCGATTTCTCTCTTCATCCTAGTCCACCAGAACCTCTGGCGTAGGTCCTGATACATCTTAGTACTATCGGGATGAATCGTGAGAGGAGATTCATGAGCCTCCTTAAGGATCAGTTGTCATAAATGTTGATTCTTGGGAACCACCAAGCGATTCTCAAAGAAAACAACACCTCGATCATCTATAGAGAAACTTCCACCAACTCCCTTTTTAATGTTTCTCTTGATGCAGATAACACCCCTATCAAACTTCTGGTCAGAAATGATCTGATCCTCAAGGGTAGGTTTCGCCACCAGGGTAGAAAGGAATCCGTGAGGAGCAATGTGAAGATTAAGCTTACAGAATTCCTCATGGAGAAGTGGTTGGCCCTGCTGCAACATAAGATTGTTGCAATAGGACTTACGACTTAACGCATCAGCCATGACATTGCCCTTGCCTAGGGTGTAGGTAATCCTAAGTCGTAATCTAAGGTCAACTCCAACCAACGTCTTTGCCTAAGGTTCAAATCTGGTTGGGTGAAGATATACTTGAGACTCTGGTCGTCGGTGTAAATCTTGCAACGTTTACCAAGAAGGTAATGTCGCCATGTCTTAAGTGCATAGACTACGGCTGCAAGCTCTACATCATGTGTAGGATAATTATCCTCATGTGGATGCGACTGTCGAGATGCATAGGCAATCACATGACGATCTTGCATAAGAATGCAACCTAGTCCCTGTCGTGAGGCATCACAATAGATAACAAAGTCCTTAGTGAAATCCGGTGGCACAAGTATGGGAGCAGAAGTCAGGCATCTTTTCAGTTCCTGAAAACTGTACTCACATTGTGGGGACCACTCAAACTTTTTATCTTTCTTGAGAAGTTTCTTGAGAGGTTTGGCCACTTTGGAAAAGTTCTCAATGAAGCGGCGACAATAACTGGCTAGACCAAGGAAACTCCTAACGTGTTTAACTGTTTCAGGTGGAGTCCAATCAAGAACGGCCTGAACTCTTTCGGGATTGACAGCAATGCCCTTACCAGAGATCACGTGGCCCAGGTAGGTCACTTCTGGCAACCAAAATTCGCACTTGGAGAACTTGGCATAAAGGAGGTGCTCTCTGAGTTTCTCTAACACAAGTCTAAGATGTTCGGCATGCTCTTCCTCGTTCTTCGAGTAAATAAGGATATCATGAAGGTAAACCACGATGAACTTGTCTAAGTACTCCATGAAGATCAAGTTCATCAAACAGGAGAAGGTAGCTGGAGCATTGGTTAGACCAAAGGACATGACAATGTACTCGTACTGACCATAACGAGTGACAAAAGCTGTTTTAGGAATGTCCCCATTTCTGATCTTGATTTGGTGGTAGCCTAACCTCAAATCCAACTTGGAAAAGACTGAGGATCCAGGGAGCTGATCATACAGGTCGTTGATCCTGGGGAGCAGATACTTGTTCTTTATCGTGACCAAATTAACGGGACAATAATCTACAACCATCCGGTCTGTACCATCCATCTTCTTGACAAAGAGGACGGGGCAAGCCCAAGGAGAAGAACTAGGATGGATGAAACCCTTTTGCAAGGACTCATCGAGTTGTTTCTTAAGCTCAGCTAGTTCTAGGGGTGCCATCTTGTAAGGTCTCCTAGAAATTGGGGCGGTTCCGGGGATAAGATCTATGACAAACTCTACATCTCTGTCAGGTGGAATACATGGTAGTTCCTCCGGAAAGACATGCGGAAAGTCATAGACTACCGGGATATCTTCAACGTCTGGAAGAGGGCTGGCATTAAGAGAATAGAGTTGACGCCTTGCAACTCTAGTGGAGATAGTGACTATCTTGCCAGATGGGTGTGTAAGCTGAACAGACCTGGTGAAACAATCAATCTTGGCATAATGAGTTTTCATCCAATCCATACCCAAGATGATGTTGATATCTGTAGACTTGAGAGCTATAAGTGATGCAAGGAATACCAGTCTGTCAACGAGGATTTCATTACCATGGCTTACACTATAGGTTTTCCATTTGGATCCAGGAGTTTGAATGACTAGTGGAGAGGGCATGTCACAAAATGATATGTTGTGCAAGCTGGCATAGCTTTCAGAAATGAAAGAATGAGATACTCCAGTATCAAACAAAACCGATGTTGGATGACAATTGACAAGGAGTGTACCAAGAACGACATCCGGATCATCATGAGCATCTTTAGCTAAGACGTGATGCACACGTCCATGTTCAGTGGGAGCTAACTTGACACTGATCATCTTGCATCGTGGCTTACCACAGCTAATAGGCTTCTCGGGTTGGGGTGGAGCATAACTGGCTTGAGAGCAGTCATGTGCATAGTGCCCTGGCTCTCCGCATGTGAAGCAAGTCCCTGAAGTTGGATGTGGACCCGCATTGATAAGCGGTCTACCAATAGGCCTGGGTGGAGCATACTGCTGAACTGGGTGAGGTGCCACCTAAGATAGCCTCGGTGAATATCCGGGTGGAAGAGCAGAGTTCGGAACCCAAATCCGGTGCTTCTGAGAACTAGAACCGAAGGAAGAACCCAAAGAATGGGTGTGCTTACGAGACTCCTCGTAAGTGAGCTGAGTTGTCTCCGCATTAATGGCCTTGTTCACAAGAGCCTGGAGTGTATTGCAATGGTGCAAGTGGAGATCACAACGCAACTTGGGGTTAAGACCCTTCCGGAACCTAGCCTGCTTCTTGGCGTCCGTGGACACCTCCTTTGTAGCATAGCGGGCGAGGTTCTCAAACTCTCTACTTTAAGCATCAATAGCCATCTTACTCTGGGTGAAACTACAGAACTCTTCTCTCTTGCGACCGATCAGGGCTTGAGGAATGTGATGCTCGCGAAAGGCCTCAGTGAAATCTCTCCAGGTAGGAATCTGACCAGCTGGAAGCATACCCTCATAGTTCTGCCACGAAAGACTAGCAGGACCTTCCAGGTGATATGCAGCGTAGGTGACCTTGTCACTTTCAGCTACATTCGCAGAATGCAACTTGTGAGTGATACTACGAAGCCAGTCATCTGCATCGAGTGGCTCAATGGAATGATGGAAGGTGGGTGGGTTCAGACCAACAAAGTCATAGATGGTCGCTAACTCTATGTACTGATGTGCAGTGTTCTCCTCAATACGTGCTAACAAGCGGTTAGACTCACGCTTGTTCCTCTCCATCTCTAACATGAACTCTGCCAACGAAGGCTGGTCAGGAGGATCCTCATCCCTACCATCTCCGTGGTTCCGACTACAATAAACAGAACTTCGGTTAGCTGACGACATCCTGAGAAACATAACCAAGGGCGGATTCAACATCAACTATAGGATGTAGTATGTAGCACAAGGAAATTAGTATCTGTCGAACTCCTAGGACAATTCCGGCAGCATAACGGCAGTAAAATGCTCAAAATTAGACATCCTGCAAACGATGGGGTAGTACCATACTCAACATCATCACTCAAGGTTTTGTGATAGTACAAAATAGACTACACTGGAAGTACTTGAAAACTGGAATATGACTCTGATCAACCAATCCTAAGAAACTGGAATAAAACTGGAATATGTGTGAATATGATTCCACACATAGCAATACACGTCACATGTACGCATAACATGCAAGTATGTGTTGTACAACATGGCATCACAACATAACTCAAACTCATATAGATAAAGGCCCAGAAGGGCCACATAGCATTTAATACAAACAGGGGTCTCATGACCCATCATTCAGAGCATACAAGCAACAGAAGCATTACGTGTCTGAGTACAGACAACTACAAAAGGAAAAGGCTGAGAAGCCTGACTATCTACAAGACCCTCCCAAGGGTACAAGATCGTAGCTGAGGTAACAAGCTAGTCGTCGAAGTCCATGCAGAACTACTACTGAGACAGAAGTCTCATCTGCAAAAACATAAATTAAGCAACGTGAGTACAAAGGTACTCAGCAAGACTTACATCAAATCCTATCATACATGCATTAGTATCAAGGAGGTAATGTGGGGATCAGTTGCAGCAAGCCAGCTTTGACTTAGTGGCTAACCTATTCTACGACTACGAGTAACTTCTTTGAGGTAAGAAAGCGCACACGAGTCCACTAATCACCACATCAATACACCACTATGGATTCATTCCCGTCTCCCTATGAGAAGGCCATCCGTAGCACTCACACTTGTCTTGAGCATTTTAGAGTATACAATTCAAGTTGTCTATGTTCCACGTAAGCATCCAAGAAGTCCATAACCGCGGACCCTGACTATTTGAATAGATCATGTTAACCCTGCAGGGGTGTACTTCTTCACACACGCTCTCGCCACTTACCACAATGTACACATCGTGTATCTCGGCAACCTTCAAGCGGAAGCCTGGCAAGGGAGTCGGCCACGACTTGACTAACAACACAAAACTCTAGTCCAGGTTTATCGCCTATGCGGGTTCCTTCCGCAAGGAGATCCGGCCGGGGTGTCGCTCACGGCCCCAAACGATTTGAGCAGGGTTCCCAGGCCCACCATCCGGGTGCCACTTGGTACACCGTGCCACTGTGCCTAGTCTATCCCAAGCCCACCTAGCCGGATGCCACTTGGTAGACTACTAACACTACCTACAAACACCAGAAACTAATTGCAACTCCTGGACAGAGGTCAAGTTGGTTATTAAGTTGAGAGGGACACTTAAGCATTCCAATGTGTGGTAGTAGCTAGTCATTGGACAACATACACAGAACTCAGTGCTTAAGGATGGTTCCAGTGAGACAACCCACCATGTACTCCTACATGGCCTCTCACCGCTACCTTTACCAAATCGTGTTCGCACACTTAACTCTCAGCACCAGAACATATCATAACACTCCAATTCATTCCCAATGAATCAGACCTGACACAACTCTAAGAAATGGCAGGCATGGCATGGTAGGAACACAACATGGCTCAATCAACTCCTACACATGCTAGTGGGTTTCAACTATTTACTGTGGCAATGACAGGTCATGCAGAGGAATGGGTCCAACTACCGCATAATAAAGTAGCAGTTGAATCGTTGTTGTCCTAATGCAATAAAAGAGAGCAGGAGTGAGAGAGTGGGATTCTATCGCAATGAACAAGGGGGTTTGCTTTCCTGATAAATCGACAGTAGAGCACTGCTCTTCAGACAGGTACTCTCGAACACTCTTTGGAGTAGGACCTATCGAGAAGAATGGTGTCGGCAATCAATACACAAGCATATGCATCAATATGATGCATGATCATGGCATGTAGATGTGATGTTGTTTGTGCTAATGTAACCAGCAACAAGTTCAATGGAGCTCATTTGAATCAAGGATTCAAATACAACTCCAAACTTAAGCATTTGAAATGCCCTTTATGTGTTTTCACTTATATATCATGTACAAGTTGGTTTGCCATGCATGAAACTGGTACAGGTGGATAGATTGAATTTTTCTGATAATTTTTCATATATAAATTATTTCAATCTAAGCTACGGTTGAATTTCTGTGAATTTTAGAAGTTTTGCTAATTTTCTAGAATTTCAAAAATAGAAATAATCCAGAAATTGGTTAATTGCGCCAGCACTACATCATGCCTGCGTCAGCAAGTCAACAGCGCTGACAAGAGTCAAACCTGACTTGTGGGGTCCACATGTCAGTGACACAATGTTAAACAGGGAGGTTATTACTAATCTAATTAGAAGATTAGGGCACAGGGGCCCACTGTCAGTGTCAGGGTTTAGTTAAATGGCAGGCCGGGCCCGCACGTCAGGCCGGTGAGGTCGTCGCCGGTGACCTCTGGTCGCAGAGGAGTCCACGCTACAGGGCATAGGGGCGGCGGCTGAGAGCACCGGGGCGCAGCCCAGGCTCGCCGCATCCAGGGAGGCAGGTGGGACATGGGAGGGACGTCGGAGCTTGCTGGAGCAGAGCTCACGGCGGCGGCCGAGGCTCGGCTCGAGTGGCAGGAGGGGCCAGAGGGCATGGAAGAGCTGGGAAGTAGGGGGAGTCGACGCGGTGGCTCACAACGATTCCAGGTAAGTCGTCAGCAAGCTCGGGAACATGTTGAGGTAGGCGGGGCGGCAGTCGCGATCTCCGGTGGTGAATGTTGAAGACGACGGATGAGGCGGCTCCACACGGCGTCCGGCGATGCGTGGCTAATGGAGACGACACAGGACGACGGAGCGGAGCTCTTGGAAACGACAGAGGGGCAAGGGGGTGGCTCTGGCAACGACTATGACGAACGGCGGCGAGGATGGCACTCGGCCATGGCTGAGGCAAGCGAGGGGGAAGGCGAGGGGAAAAGTGAGGAGGTCGACCGGATTGGGACGAAACCGCGACGTCACCCAGCGCGTCGCGCTGGCAGGGGAGAGGGCAGGCAGGCTGGTGGCATGGTGGAACGGCGGTGCGCGCGCGTCGGCCACACGCCTGTCCGACTGGCGCGAGGACAACGACGACTGGCACTGGGCCAGTGGGCCGGCTGGGCTGCACAGTGCCAGGTAGGTCAGCCCAGGTAAGCTTTATTTTCTATTTTGTTACTGTTTTCTATTTCTGAAATTTTTTTAAAACTAATACTAAACCAATTTATTTTCTTATGCCAATTTTTGTTGGAGCTAGTGGTATTATTCCAGAGCTCCTCAACAACTGGCATAATTTTTGGACATATATTATATATAACATATATATATCCAATGCAAATAATTATGCATTAATTCCAAATGGCCAAAATAAATATTTATGAGCTCTTAAAAATATTGGTTTGAATTTTACCTCTGACCAATATTTTCAAAGAGAGACATGAACATTTTCTTGGACCTTTTTGGAGCAATTTTTATCTAGGTTATTACCAGGAATGATTTCTAAGGGTTTCACAAATCCCCATTTCAAATTTAAAAGAAATTTAAACATGATGCACATATGACTAGCTAGTTTAGGTCATACCAGAACTAGGGATGTGACACAACAGCAACCAAAATATGTGTATACCCATTGGATCAAGGAAAAGGTCCCATATAAACAAAGCCCGAAACATCAAATGGTTCAATAACAAGTGAATAATTCATAGGCATTTCCTGACGTCTACTAATATTACCAATTCTCTAGCATTCATCACAAGACAATACATACTTACGAGTATCTTTGAAGAGAGTAGGCCAATAAAAACCAGATTGTAATACCTTGTGTGCAGTTCTATCTCCAGCATGGTATCCTCCATAAGCTTCGGAGTGACACTTGCGTACGATTTGTTCATGTGCATGCTCAGGTACACAACGTCTAATAACACAATCTACTCCTTTATAAAGTTGTGGATCATCCCAAAAGTAATGTCTTAAATCATAGAAAACCTTTTTCTTTTGCTAGTATCTGAAGCTAGGTGGTATAAATTTAGCAACAATGTAATTAGCATAATCAGCATACCAAGGAGCACTACGAGAAGTGTCGTGGATTTGTCACGACAGATGTCCTTAGTGCGAGGGCTTAGTCATGAGGCCAACGCATCTATGCGGTAGCTTGAGAGGGGTTGAGTGGGATGAGAGACGCGATGTTTTTACCCAGGTTCGGCCCCTCATGGTGGAGGTAAAAGCCTACATCCTGCTTCATTGATATTGATCATGGTGCTCACAATTACAAGGGTGCTCTATCTCTAGAGCTATAGACTTGTCTGTCTAACCCTAACTTGTGTAACTTGTCCCTCTTGGGATGCCATGCCCCTCCTTATATAAGTTGAAGGGGTGGGTTACATGACTAGTTCTAGTTGGATTAGGATTACTCTATTACAAGTGGAGTCCTAGTCTTGCTTCCTTTGTAGGAGAATATTCCTTATGCTTTCATCTCAAGCCGGTCCACCATAACACAAGCCGGTCTTCCATGAACCTCTTTCCGGACCTTCGGGTCTTGTCGCTCCGCTGACCCGCCTGCCGGGTCACCAATGAGTCACCTGGCTCGGCCGGGTCATCACTGAGTGGAGAGATCCGGGCGGGTCACTTATTGAGTCACCATGTCAGGGCGGGTCACCGGTGAGTCGCCAAGTCTGACTGAGTCATACATTCGGCCGGGTCATACCGCGGGGTATATCCCCGACATTAGCCCCCAGTTTAATTTGGATTTATCCATGTCAAACTGATCCTGCAAAATAAACACAAGAATAAATTTGACAAGTTGTGCTCTGGGTTAAAAGTTCTTGTAAGCCGGCATCCGATCATCCTTAAGTCCTTGTAATTTCCTTCTTTTGGAAAGTCCGGGCCAATAAACCAGCTTCATAATCAATTTGCTGACATTGGTTTCTCACAGAAATATTGTGAAGAATAATTCATTTGATTCAGATCCCAATGCTTAAAAAATATTGGTCTTGAAATACTCATCTGATTTTCAGCCGGCTTGAAGATGTAGAACTTGCCGGTTTATCTTTGCCAAAATTGCTGGTTTTTAAATATGTCATAGACCTAGAATTTTCTTACTAATAGTTGCATTAGAAGCATCATGCATCATGCTATTCTTCAAAGAAACTTGAAATGGGGATGACCAAACCCTAGCACCAATTTAATTCAAACAAGATCAACCTAAAGTAATCCTCAATGATTCCAAAGTACCCTTCAAACATGTTCATGATTTATTGGAACTGATTAAAGGCTCCTCCATAATATAGTAAATTTTTCCATGAAATTTTGTGGATTTTGAGTTAACTCCTAAATATTTGAATTGGGGTTATAAATTCCTATAAATATATTTATAACTCCAATAATTCTGAAAAATAATGTGGGGCTTAGGATTAGTTCATCTTACACCCATAAGAATTTCCAGAAGTAACTAAAATGATTTAGTGCTGGAACTAAATCAAAACAAACAGAACAAAATAGAAAACAAAAAGAAATAGAAAGACAGAAGAAAGGGAAGGCCTACCTGGCTCACGTGGTGTCCACTTTAGCAGCCCAGCCCACCACTGCAGCGCCAGTCGTCTCCCACCTCGCGCCAGAAGGACGCGAGGAGTGTGCTCGCCGCACGCCGGCACGCACCGGCCACCTCCTGCCTCTCTGCCTGTCTCCCCATCGCCCTTATGATGCCACGCAACCCCCTCGATCCCCTCTCACTTTCCCCTCTCTCCCTGCACCTCCTCCCCTCCTCTATTTCTCAGCCCCAAGCGAGACCAAGAATCGCCGTCGTCGCTGCTTGCCGTAGCCGCAGCCACAGCCACAGCCACCGACTCGCCCCCTCGACACGTCCAGAAGCTTCGCTGCAACGCCCCACACCTCCAAGCTAACGCACTCGAGCCCATATGCGCTGCATCGCCGGCATCGGCTTCATCTTCTTCCTCGGGCTCCGACGAACGCCATCGCCGCTCCGCTGCCTGTAGACCTTCCCCGAGCCCCTCGAGCCTCCCGTCTGAAGTACTGTGAGCTCCTGCGCCCAACCCCCTCTTCCCGAGATCGAATTACTCCCCATAGCCGTCGCCCCCTTGCCGACCAAATCATGCCGCCGCCTGGCCTCGTCGCCGACGTTGCTCCGGTGACCAATTGGCCCCGTGCATGTGCCCATTGTGCTCGTAGCAACGCCTAGTGCCTCTCTATCATGCAACTTTGCTCGAACGCAAGCCGTAGCGCCAAACCCGCAACCACCTAAGCTCCGGCCACCATAAAGATCATCCCCGGCACGTCTACAGGCGATCCCAGCTCTAGCCGCCACCTCCATTCGATGCAGCTCCCTCCCAGGAGAATGTAGGAGAAAACCACACATCAAATGGTGCTCTGTGGATGATTTCTGAAGCCCTCCACCGTCTCAGACCTCGCCGGCGGCTTAACGCCGATGGGTTTGACCCCGCTCACTGGGTTTGACCCACTTTGACCCCGGCTGGACCCCGCTGAGTGAATGACATGTAGGGTGGGCCTCTGACTGAAATTAATTTAGGGTTTTAGTTAGTGCTAATTACCACTGTCAGGGGTTAATTACCCCACTAATTAAATCCTTTGTCACTGACACTAGGCTCCACTACCCATCTAATCCGCGGTTTAAAACTAAACCTTTTTAATTAAAGCTACAACCACTAACACGTGGGTCCCGCAGGTCAGCTTTGACCTGGAATGGTCTGTTGACCTGCTGACCTCACTATGACATACTGCTGACGTGATAAAGCTTTTTTGGGATTTTAAATAAATCATAAATGATTTATTTATTTCAGAAAATGTGCTAAACTTCTAAAAATCATAGAAATTCAACTGTAACTCCAAATGAAATAATTTATATATGAAAAATTATCAGAAAAATCCAATCTATCCATCTGTACCATTTTCATGCTTGTTAGAAAAATTTTTGGATACTGTTTAGGACAAATCAAATGAATGGCATTTAAATAACCACATGTGGAGTTTGAATTTGAACCTTTGGTTCAAACCAACTTCATTTAATATGGTTGCTAGTTGCATTAGCTCAAATCATAGCATATTGCCATGTCATGGTCATGCATCATACTGTTGCATTGCATTGATTGTGTTCTCTCTTGTTTGTCGGTGTTTGTCCCCTCTTAGTAGACCTTGTTTCGACGATGTGATCGATGACACCGATGAAGAGCTATACTATCTTCAGAAGTGCTAGGCAAGCAAAAACCCCTTGTTCATTCCCACTCTCTCGCTCCTGCTCTCTTTTACTGCATTAGGACAATAGTGATTCAACTGTTACATGCTGCGGTAGTTGAACCCCTTTCCTCTACATGAAATGTCATTGCCACAGTAAATAGATGAAACCCACTAGCATGAGTAGGAGTTGTTTGAGCCCTGATGTGCCTACTCATTCGTGCTTGTTTGTCATGCCTGCTATTGCTTAGAGTTGTGTCAAGTCTGATTCATCGGGGATGAATTGGAAAGTTGTGAACATGTCCTACTGTTGAGAGCTAAGTGTGTGAACACGATTTGGTAAAGGTAGCGGTGAGAGGCCATGTAGGAATACATGGTGGGTTGTCTCATTGAAACCGTCCTCAGGAAATGAGGTCTGTGTTTGTGATCCATGAACAGTTACTACACACATTGGGTTCTAGTAACTCGACCCCTCTCGGTTTATTAATCGCCTCGATCTTTGTCCAGGAGTTGCAACTAGTTTCTGGTGTTTGTAGGTTGTGCTAGTAATCTACCAAGTGGCACCCAGTACAGGTGGGCTTGGGACAGACTAGGCATCGTGGTCGGGTGTACCAAGCGTCGCCCGTTTGGTGGGCTTGGGAACCCTGTACACATCGTTTGGGGCTGTGAGTGAAACCCCGGCCAGATCTCCTTGCGGATGGAACCCGAATAGGCGATAAACCTGGACTAGAGACTTGCATGGTTAGTCAGGTCATGGCCGACACCCTCGCCAGGCTTCCGCTTGAAGGTTGCCGAGATGCATGACGTGTACATGGCGGTAAGTGGCGAGAGCATGTGTGAAGAAGTACACCCCTACAGGGTTAACATCATCTATTCGAATAGCCGCGTCCGCGGTAAAGCACTTCTGGGTTGCCTGTATAGTTTATAGACAAGTGAAAGTGGATACTCTAAAATGCGCAAGATAAGCATGAGTGCTATGGATGGCCTTCTCGTAGGGAGACGGGAGCGGATCCATAGTGGTGTATTGATATGGTGAATATGTGGACTCATGTGTGCCACCTCAAAAGAGTTACCACACTACAAAAAAATACACTTCCGTGATGATACGTGTTTGTCACAGTAGGTCACTTTTTTGGCCATGCATGTACATCCATGACAAATTTATGAAAAAATCAAGATAGTCATAGATGTGGTGTCGTAGAAGTGTTCCATGACATTACCAAAATTATCATCACGGAAGTGTCCACTTCCATGATGATAAATCGCGCGTCACAGAAGTGCTTTCGTCAAGGGTGACCGACACGTGGCATCCACCGTAACGGAACGCCGTTAAGCTCTCGGGTTGGGTTTTGGATCCAAGAACCCGTTAACAGCCCCGACCAATGGGAAATTTCCACATGTAAAATTCTTATTGGCCGGACGAAACATGTGTCAGCTCGTCAGTGGGTCAGATAGGCGCCTATGATACATTGACACGTGGCACGGCCCAACAGAGGCCCATTCCCGTGGAAAGGCCGGCCCGTTTGACTTGGTCAAAAGGTGGCGGGTCGGCCCATGGAAAGCCTGTTAACGGCCTATTCGCATATAGCCCATTTACAGCACGCTAACCCAAGGCCCGTTACGCCCTATCCGAATTAGGCCCAGTAGCATCATCTAGGCCATCCAATATGATTCCAGCCCATTTTCACTTCTGGCCCATGTATGGCCCATGACGTCTTTCAGCCCATATGAGGCCCTATGTAACTCTTGGCCTATTAACGGCCCATGGTGAAACTGGCCCGTAATGAACAGTGTATCACTTTACACCCATTAACGGCCCGTGGTGAAACTGGCCCGTAATGAACAGTGTGTCACTCTATACCCATTAACGACCTATTATTCCGTTGGGCCGTTTCCAGCCCATGTTATCTTTTAGCCTTCTCAAAGCCCATTTATTCTTGGGCTCATTTCCAGCATTCGTTTACTTACGGCCCGTTACTGTCATTTTATGCTTGTGGGCCGAATTCAGCCCGTGGTTACAGTCGGCCCGTTTGTGGTCCGTTAATACGTTGGGCCGTTTTCATAACGTCATCGAATACAGCCTATTAACGATGGCCCATTACGGTCGACCCATGAACGGACGATTCCAACTCTAGCCCGTTTACGGCCATAATGCGGCCTGTTATTGGCCCATGTTTGGCCAATCGATCATACGGCCCATATAAGGCCCATTGATGGTACGGCCCGTAGAAGGCCCATTGTTTCTACGGCCCGTAGAAGGCCTACTGTTTCTACGGCCCGTAGAAGGCCCACTGTTTCTACGGCCCGTAGGAGGCCCAGTGTGACTACAGTAAATATTAGCCCAAGGTTATTGTGGCCTAGTTTTAAAAAATAGGTTATTGCAGCCACTAGTTAACCGCGGGAAAAGAACTGCAATGACTACAAGCAAACAAATAAACAAGACAACAAGGAAATAAATAAGCAAGCAACAAACGCTAGGCTATCACGACTATTACACATATTACATCCACTGGGCATCAAAGTTCGCCACCAATGCAAATATAGGGAACAAAGCAGCATATCATATACACTGGCCGTCAAAATTGGCCACCAGTGCAAATAAACGCGGTAGCACAAACGTTATCCTGGGTATCCACCATGCTGGCAATAAGCTTAGCAAGCTGATTAGCTCTGTCCTGTTTGGCTCTAAAATCCTCCAACGCTTGCTGTTGCACCAGAAAGTATGCATCTGAATGCTCCACGGACTTCCGCAGTCCTTCCGCATCTTGTCGCAGCACAACTGATCGATGTCTTTCAGCTTGTAGTTGAGACTCAAGAAACCAAACTGATTCAGACAGTGAGTTTGAATAGCTTGTGCAAGCGGTAGTGGCCAGTAACTCCAACACTAAAGCAAGACAGGATGTGTCACTATCCTAAACTTATCTGCATTACTTCCTTTACCGTTGCTTAATAAGGCACTCTTCCCCAATATTCTGTCAGCATTCTAAAAGAAGAAACAAGCAGACACATAACAAGTTTAGCATGTAGTAGTATATGAAACTCATTTCGGTGAACCAGTTCATTAGTAAGGTGGACAGGATTAAACTACCAAGTCTTCTATTGCCAAGTACTAGTACATAATAAAAGCATCAAACAAACATATATCTATGTCCTATGGTAGCAATGGAGTCTTAAATTAGAACAGTTGTTCTTCAGGTTTAGGCACTTGTTCTACATGAACAGAGTACAGTAAGACGCAAGAATATAATACTTAAAAATAGAAAATGAGCTCATAGACCTTACCACATTCTTGGTTCGGGACCAGTACAGAACAAGGAGTTCCCAGTCATCGTCCAGTAAATGTGTCTCAGGAGAACGTAAGGGAATTTGATGAGTTTCTTTGCCGGTGAAGTACATTTTCTTCAGGTAATTCCTATACTGCCACCAAGCATTCTTGAAAATAGCAGAGGTATTGGCACAGGTTACCTCATCCTGAGTTTCCAAATCGGTCATTCTCTATAGAGAAAAATGGGAAAATTTGTTGTATTATAACCATCATGGAGGTAGGATGTATGGGACGAAGCAAAGTAATTTCCATGAATAACATTACTTACACATAACTCCTGGACAAACACCTGCAACTGGCATTTTCCTTCATCTTTAGTATAATATTTCCAAGATGGGAAGATATGCACATACGATTTAACAACATCAAATGCGATAGATGCTAAACTACGACTAGCTGGTTGTGCTTCCTCCACAGGAATAAGCGTACTAACTCGTGGAGTTGGGGTTCGCTGTGATAGTACTGGCCCTTCAGGCACTGGAGCTGCCTTACTAACTGCTCTTGTTTGGGAGCTCTGTGGTGGAGATGGTGCTGTGTCAACAAGAACTGGGTTACTATCGGCTGGGGTTGGGGTTAGATTGGGTGAAGCTGGTTCTCTGTCCATCGTAGTAGGGGTACAATCTGCGAGAGTTTGGGTTATGTGTGGTAGGGCTGGTTCTTGTGCATGTACAACCGGGGTGCTATCTCCACCAATAGGTAGCACTGTTTTATTTGAAGACCGTGTTTTTAGTCCGCTAGATAATGGCATCACCCGCTCCAATTCAAATGGCTGATAAACAGGAAACATATTTGAATGTACAGACATTGTATGAGAGACAGATGCAATAGATAGTGTGGAAAAAAGAGGGCATGAAATAGTTGACATGTATATCGTTTAACTAAAACGGATAGCATGACATAATTTCACATATATGATGTCTATCTAAACTGGATAGCATAACATAACATAATTCAAAGATATGATGAATAACTAAATAGGATCGCATGACATAATTCACCTACATGTTATCTAAGTAATCAGGATCGCATCATTTAATTCACATATGTGATTTATATGCTAAACAGAGGGCATTCGATATGATGTCTGAACTAAGAACATGGTGTTGAATATTGTGTATATGATGTCTAAACTATGCAATGCAAGACACCGTATGCATGATATGAGCAATATAACCGTGCCAAGTTAGAGCATACACCTCAGTGGGGGAATAGGACTGGTCATCTGTCTCTGAATCCATCTCTGAGGAGCTATCGGGACCCAACAAGAGATCTGCTTCGACAGGTAGCACTGTCTGCTCTGATGGCCTTGTTTTCACTCCAAATTTTTCCATCTCCCACCGAAATGGCTGATTCACAGGAAGAGTAGTTTAATGTACAAACATTGTCGACAAATGGAAATGTAATGAATAAAAGGATGGGCAAGATATCATTCAAATATATGATGCCTGGTTAAACAGGATGGCGTTGCACATTTCACATATATTATGGCTAGCTAAAAGACACGAGACTGCATAATTCCCATATATGATATAGAAACTAAACAGGTGGCATTACAGAACATGTCTAAACTAAGCAGATGACATATATGATGTCAAAAGTAGGCACTGCAAGGCAAAATATGCATGATATGACTAACATCATCATGCCAAGGTAGAGCAAACACCTTGGGGGGTAAATAGGAGTGGTCAGCTGCGTCCGAATCCGCCTCAGAACAGATATCTTCCTCTCGATTACAATCTGGAGAGGGGTGGGGAGGGTTTGCCATTGAACCCACCATGGAGCAATGTCTGCATGACATTGTACTGCCGCGCAAAACTCTTCTCTTTTTCTCTACATGTTCAGCATGACTGTGTACAATATCTGACATGCATACGAAAAAAATATGGTGAGATAGGAGAGCATGCAGAAATTTAGAGTGATGGTAACAACCAGTGGATCGATGTTTTTCCGTTGAACCAAAATAGCCCTAATGGATCGACGTGAATGTATAGTAATAAGTGATGCAACAAGTGTACAACCTCTTTGCCGTAGCCGTGTCGACCTCAGCATCATTGGGTTGGTCGCTGAAGTAGTTGAGGCAGAGGTGGCTGTCGGAGGTGTGGAGGAAGATCTGAGGAATCTGTAGACGGCGTCCAGGGCACTACTCTGTTGTGACGGATCATTCTGTCGTTGGAGAAGCTCCGGTGAGCCGTAAGACGTCAAGGCTGAAGCAGCACAAGACAGACATCGTCAATCTCAAGTGGGATTCTAATAGCATCTCCAATAGATGATGTAAAATGGATGTAAAATTAACATCACCAAAAACCACCTTACTACAACAGATGAGGTAAAAACTGTTGACTCTGAACTTAACTGTCAAAACTAAAATTTACTGTGGAATCTGAATGCTACTGTCGAAACTGAACGCAATGGTAGCAGAGAGGAACTTGACATGTAGTTTAGGGAGGGCCTGCAGTTCATCTTCAACCTGCACCCCCCTGAGCCGCCAGCCACCACCGGCCAAACCGCCGGCCCCAGCGCCGCCTCGCCGCCCCGAAACAACTCGCCACCGCCGCCCCGGCCAGCCATCTAGGCCCCCCTCCCCCCACCCTGAACCCTAAGATAGAGAGTGGGGTACCTCTCCGGCGAGCCCCCGTCCCCGCTGCGGGTGGTTCTTCCTTAACTCTGGCGAGCCCCCCCAACCCCTGAAAATCGACTGACCCAAAAGTCGATTCAGTCGACTGAAGTGTGGCTTAATAGGAGCAGAGCAGCAGCACGAGTGAGGGGGAGAGCAGCAGCAGTAGCTGGGCGAGCGAGCGATCGAGCGAGAGCCGGAGCAGTAGCAGCAGATCCGGCTGGTATGGACGCCACCGTCGAAGGGGCCTCGCACTGGGGGAGAGCCACCATGGAGATGTCGCCCGCGGCGCCGGCTTCAAGGTAGCCGCTCCATGGGGGTGCGGGATGGAGCACCGTCGGCGCCGGGAGGTCGAGTTAAGGAGAAGGTGTGATGCGATTAGTGTACAACCTCTTTGGTGGCGCCGAGTAGGCCTCGGCTTCGTCCGAGGAGTCGGTGAGGATGCTGCGATTCCGGTGGAGCAGGTTAAGGCGACACTGTGGGGATGGAGCAGCCGTGATAGACAAGGCGATCGTTGGAGCAGCTCCTTGGAGGTGGAGGACGAGGCAGCTGAACCGGCGGGACGGCGAGATGGACGACGGATCCTCATCCAGGGAGGTGGACGAGGGACGTCAAGCTGTTGCGCTGGACGACGTCGTCGGGGAAGAGGCTCCCGCTGGGCAGCGGTGACGTGGTGGACGGAGGAGGGTGGGGTTTCGCGGCTGGAGCGGGGAGGTTATGGAGGCCTGGGATTTTGAATGGTGAAAAGTGGGCGATGGGAGGGGGTGAAGCATGACTTAGGAATGCGCTTGTCTAAAATGTAGGGTGTGTTACAAAAGTACCCCCCACTAATTTGAACTAGCGGCCCTTTCGGCTCAGGGTTAGAAGGGGGATTTCGCGTGTCGGGATTTGGCAGCTGGAGGGAGTTTTCGCGCGCGTTGTAATTTCGGGATAGCAAGGCGCGGGTTGTGAAGGCGCCAGTTTTGGGAGCACGATATCTGAAATTTTGGGATATAACAAGACGCGGGTTGAATTTTAGGGACAAGCCTAACGTGTAGTAATATTGTACTTGTACGTACCAAATCAATTCGCACTTCCCTCAACCAAAAAGAAAACAAAAAAATAAAACTATTCACACCACACAAAGAGAGAGTCTTGCCCCGTTTTACTATACAAATGCTATTCAAAGCTACTCCCTCCTTCCATCTTTATAGAGCCTAATGCGTTTTTCGATGCTAACTTTGACCAAATATTAGAGCAATGATATATGACATGCAACTTACACAAAGCACACCGTTAAATTCGTCTGTGAAAGGTTCTTTCAATGATATAATTTTCACATTGTGCATGTCACGTACTATTAATCTTGTCAATAGTCAAAGGCGGTCTTAAAAATCTCATTATGCCCTATATAGGTGGAAGGAGGGAGTATGAATCCATGTTATGTCCGATTAAATTTTTTCGCTTGCTGTATAATGCATGTAACCTACTCATACCAACATTTTAGTGCATTCCAAATGTCTATCCTACCACTGCAATTCAAACTAAATTTGAATTCGCTTCTCCATTTCAATAAGAATCTACAATCATGATTGTTGCCAACTTCAACCATCATAGTTTCCTTGCTATCCGCCAGATATAAATCAGACGGCCTATAATGCAGGATGGCAGGCACACCATCATCAACAACTCTGTTTTTTATAAGAGTAGAGATAAAACATATTAAATGTAGTATACCATGTTCATAACCACACCATGTGTATCACCGTTATATATATTCACACATCCGTCGGTTTGAAACACTATGATAAATTCTTCAAATATCTGAATTCGCTTTTTATAGTGAAGTATATATGATCTCTATTCGTCTTTTACACCCACACATCCCTCTTATCTTTGTAGCTAGCGCTAACTTTCTCTTGTGCATGCACACTCCCGCATCCCTCTCACCCTCCCTCAGCATTCTCTAGCTCCATCGCGCAAATTCGTCTTTTCACTTTAGGTCGTTCACCCATGGTGTGTGTAGGCCCCCCAGCTCCTTCTGTACGGCACACATCGATCGATATGCCTCTCTAGCCAGGTGTGCCTAGCACAAACACAAACTTCCCCTCTTCTCTTGTCACCATCCATGCCTCACTCCCACCACTCTTTTCATCGTTCTCGTACTCGCACACTCCTCCCCCTCGATATAGTATGCCTCTCGTACCACCTCCTACATGCATCCCTCTCTCTCTATCCTTCTCCTCGTGCCTCATTTGCTTCTAACACACACATGCATGTATAACGATCGATCTCCCAACATATACCTAGATCAACTTTAACTACCCCCCATCGATCGACGTACCTCACAAGTTATGTCTCTCCTTTATCTTACGAAGGGCGATTGATCTTCCTATGTAGTTACGTTTGCTTACCACAGCCACATCGTCCCCCCTCATCATTCGTTCATGCCTCCTGACCCGTCTCTCACACGCACGTGCACAGACAACAAGCAGCCATCTCCTCTCTTATTGATATTGCGGGCGTGCCCTCCGTTTGTCTAGCAACCCTATCCCACCATTTGTTAGAAGCAACTCCACTACCACACCCTCCAACACTCTAGCTCTGTCTCTCTCCCAACCTTATTCATCTCCTGCACATATGCATGGATGCCGATCGATCTCCCTTAATACATGAGGCAGATCGATCTCCTTAATACATGAGGTAGGCCTCTCTCTCCTGCTCCACACATATACCAGCCATTGTACCTCTATAGTTAATTGGGCCTCCCTCTTCCCCCACCACACACCGATAGTCGAGCGCTGCAGGTAGGTATCCATGCCACAGAGACAAACTGCACATGTCCCATCTCACGTTCCAGTAGGCCAGCCACTCTATATCTTTGACGTGGGCACACACAAATTCGATGGCACTCTTTATCGATCGTGCGTGCACACACACACACACATCATCCCTCTCTTTGATTCTATGGACACCTCAAGATGATGATACCTCCACTCTCTTCTCGTGGATCGCCCCCTCTATATATATGTTATATCCAGGACTCTATTTCACACACATTGCATATGTTAAATTTTTTGATTGACCTCCCCAAAAAAACTCTCAAGAACCCACACACTATATCTCTCTAGGTTTGTATCTCTCTCACACAACCCCACATAGGTGGTGTACGTATACAAGAAGAGAATAGGTGCACCGTGCATGTACTCACGCTTCGTGCCCAGCCACACCCGTGCGGGTACACGGTGGAGCTCATTTCTTCGCAGAAGCTGAATTTTTTTTTGAAACATCAAGTGGCCAGAGACTCGAAAACTTATTTTCCCATTAGTGACTTTTCAGGGCGGTGGATTTTAGTTTGTACGATAATGCTGCATCCACCTAAAGTAACGAAAGTTCTTACGTAAACTTCCTAGTAATTCCCTCTTCGTAGGTGCAGCATTAGTCCTAACATTTGTAACATCAGTTTGAAACTTGTAATAATGTCGTGTCCTATTCCTGCATTTTCAAAATCCTGCGAATCAAATAGGTCCTGAGTTGGTGATGATGTTGTGCCTCCCATCTTTCACCAATAGCCGTCGGATCTAGATCTGACGCATACAAACGAAGCTTCTCCATTTTTGCAAAAAGATGCCCGCACTTGTTCCCTATTTACAAACAAATCCTTGTATCTCACAATCTAGGAGTAGAAGGCCGTGGAAAAATCTGGCGTGATGGCCGCTGCCGGAGCCGTCCACCCCCAATCTTGGTGTTCCGTGCAATGCACGGGCATCTACGCACGGGAAATTATGTCGAACAGGGCTAGTTGTAAGCAGGCTAGCTCTACAGCCATGATGATAGTGACTGCAGACGGTGAGGCTGACTATGGTATGCCGAACACGGTGCCTATACTCAGGTGTCATCTCCGGCGCAGGGTCTTGTCACTTCACTGTGAGGAGTAGCACGTAATAATTTGACCAACGGGTAGTACAGTGGTAGAACTCCTACTACTACATTGGTAGTACTACTACTAGTACTAGTAGCACCACCATCTGGATTTAGGAGTACTACCACGTCCACCGGCACCGAGGAACGTCTCCAGGTAGTATTGCTTGAGGCCGCCAAGGCGAGGGGCCGCTTGGACGACAACTTCATCTCCTTGTTCGACGAGGTCCTCGTCGGTTTCCTCGACAAGTTCACCATCGTCAAGAAGCTTGCGGACGACTTTGACATAAGCCTCCAGCCGATGCGCCCAGGCTCTGCGATGCCCGCCACCCTCAATGGCCACTATGGCAACAACCTCTTCGACGCACTGGTGGCCCTGCAACTGCCCGCCGTCGCGCCGGAGAATGTCCACCTCGAGGTCGCGCTCGCCGCGCAGCGCCTGGCGCAGCAAGACACCATCGACATAATCACCCACGTCTACGTGCAAATCGTCCACAAGGACTACTACATGCAAGAGGAGGACGATAGGACGCTGGCCTTCTTGGAGCGCAGGGCAACCTTGGACGACACTGTTCAGAAGCACGTTGAGCTCGCCGCCAATGCCGCTGCTCCTCACACGTTGGTTGGTGACCCGGCGCACTAGGGCGTGAGGATGTCGTTGAACATTGATGGATCCGTATGTATTTTTATCTTTCCGTCAAATCCATGTAGTAGTATATGATACTACAGTAATTATCTTGTCGGATGGCTGAGAAAATAGGAGGGAGAAGAGATGGCTGTAGCACGGACTCCAAGAAAATTGGTGTCGGACGGGACTCGTGTGGGTGGTGTGTGCCGTACTGCTAGACGTGAATGCTACTGATTTATGGCCCATGCCACCCCACTATATCGAGCCTATCTGTTTGGATACTCTAACACAGTTAGAGTTAGAGTTATTTTCTAACCCACTCTAACCCAAATAAGCACCTCCCCACCGGGATAGTTGGGTTAGACGAAACTAACCCACTCTAACCCTCCCTGTTTGGATAATTTTGGGTTATTTGAGCCTTCAACTAACCCAAACTAGCTCTAACCCCATGATCCAAACAGGGCCTACGTAGAACAAATTTCCTGCAGTCCGTGCTCAGCCCTCCTCTATCTCTCTTCTCAGCCAGACAGCGGACGTGCGGAGCCCATCGTCTGTTTGCTCACATGCGGCCCCACATGTCAGTGAAAACGCAAGAGGACCCACTGAACCTGCACATCTTTCACCTCGACGTGCTGGTGATGAAAAACAAATCCAATAAAGATCCTCGGTGGCCGCTTTTGGAGTTACTCAAGAGTAGTAAGATTCTATTTACAGTTTAACCCAAGATGCACATCTCATGGCTTCAACTACCACTCTATTTTCTTTCATGACACGACATGGATGCTGGATGTCCCACGTGTCGGCAAAAGGAGGAAGAACCCGACCAAATCTTCGGTTCTGCTATCGGATGAGATTAGTGCACTTGTTTATACTCCTACTAGAATAGAGGCTAGACATGAGACTAGATGCGGGGAAGCAACATCTACTTCTTTACACTCGAAGAAGAAAGAAGCACGCAAGATCGAGCCTCTGCAGATCAACAATGAATGCATCGAGAAGGCACTAATCCAACTTACAGGAGTAGTAAAATGTATTCTTGTGGTTCTTGTTTTCTTTGGTCTTGCTTTTCTAGTCAAAATTATCGTTGGAGTTCGTGCAAAATGGAGGTCCGTTTGGGGTTGTGCGTTGGTGTTGGCCTTACAAGTGGGACCGCAGTTAAGGAAACCGACTATCGGCAAACCCCCACCTCGCCCGCCGCGCGATGGCTGAAGTTAGAGACGACGAGGTTGAATGGTGTCAGATGGATGTCGTGGTGGTGGCGTGTGCCGTACTCCTGGACGTGAATGCTTGTTCTGGCCCATGCCACCCTACTACTCCTACTACTTACTCCTACTAGTATATAGTATACTAGTATCGAGGATTCGAGGTGCTGGTTACGTACAACAAACACATTAACATATGGCTACAGTAAAAACACCCGCCCGACGCGCGAAGCATGTGAAGCTAGTACAAATTTAGAGAAGCGACTCGAAAGCCATTCATAAATTTAGTAAGTTTATCACATGCATATCATTTTATTACATACAACAAGTCATCAACCCACATCGACAACGAGGATACATTATAAATACTAAAGTTTTC
Organism: Triticum urartu; assembly: GCF_003073215.2. NCBI lineage: Eukaryota > Viridiplantae > Streptophyta > Magnoliopsida > Poales > Poaceae > Triticum > Triticum urartu. Next base: position 261,853,021 of record NC_053024.1, read on the forward strand.
ACTACACAACAAATAACAAGCCATGAAATGAACTTCAACTGAACAATTCCGTGGCGTTGGAAACACTTGCTTTAAACCACAAGTGATTCTCCGGGACGGGCCATCTGTTGTCGATCTGGAGACCAACGCAAGACCGATCATCCAGGCTGAAGCGGCCTACTATATCAGTACGAGGGTAGGGAACCACCCAAATGTCCGAGGTATAGACACAATTGCTTCTCATAAATGTGTCAACAGCAGTTGGATCGCCGTTCACCATCATCGGATAGTTTTGTCCAAGGAAGAGCGAGTTTTCTCCAAGACTATCAATTCTGTGCTAGGGAGAAGGAGTTGGCTCTAGCACACCAGTATCCATCCCGAATACCATGCAACGGGTGTTGGAATAGTTCCGGAGAGTGCGACCATGGGAGACACCTGCTTCCTTACCAGTAACATCATTAGTGCGTTGTATACACACAAGAAGAGGTGATCCATCGGAATTAGTTGCCAGGCGCCATAGAGTATATCGGCACTGCTCGTCCTCATGCTCGTGATCATCACCATCGTCATCTCCCCCTTGGTTATAAAATTTTTCATGTATAGGTGGTGGGATGTTCACAGGACCTTGGAAACACAAGAAGAAGGTTAATTAGTAAAGGGAAACTTGCTAACCCGCATTCATGTGGATGAAACAATTATAATTACGGTGGAAGACAAATGTATCGAAACTACTAGGATGCCATGCAAAAACAGTGCCACGAGTGGTGGCAGCAAACACAAGGCCCTCGTATTGAATTGCATCACAGTACTCATCCGTGTATAGAAACTAATTTTTGAGCAATATCCATCGAGTCGAACCACGAAGGACGGCAACAAGCTTGTCGAAGATAGCAACAACTTGATAGTTGTTGTAATTCCAAGAGTGGTTGGGAACTCGACAAATTGCTATCTTCCATAGAAGACAGTCACCATGATCGTATTTGAATGTGCGTACATTACCGGTGTGCTCAACCTCTGGGCAGTGTGCTGAGATTTTTGGAAGTGGAACCCGGTGACGAGTGTACACATTCACAAGTTCCCACTCGCAGTTGGACCCAATGTAAACAACCCAATCTCCATTTGCGCCCGCCCAAGCCTTGCCCTCGAGCGATGGCATCTTAACATCATATGTATCATTATCAAGCGGCATCAACTGGCACAGGGCGAGGCCTCCGTCGTGCCAGCGCCAGTCATCAGGGTCACGGCGAAGAAGATAGGGGAGATCAAACCACTCCTTGACTCTTGGGTTCTTTGTAATGATGCTAGCCGAGGTGATGACGTCGCACCGATCAATGAGTTCCTCCACCACGTCATCTTTCAGATCGGGGCAAGAATAACGGGGTCGTTTCCGGCCTGTTCCCTCCATGGAGAAGACGATCGAACAATGGCAGAAGAAAGGGTGAAGGGCTAAATGAAATGGAGGAGGGAGAGGAAGAGCGTGCGACAGCAGTTCCAAATCGAGAGGGAAAGGCGAAGAGTCGGTGGACGGTTGCGAGTTTGCCACGGTTCACGAAGAGGCGCCCCGGCCTACACGTCCATTCAGAAATACTCCTACTACTCGCCGTCGTCTCACTGATATGTTGGAACGGGACCACATGTCAACGAAACATGGCGTGTAATTTCTCGTGCAAAATTCGATCTGTCCGCGTTGGCCCAAGGTGCCGCATTAGTTATCGAGCTTTATTTTTTTAATGGCGTGCCGATCAGTTTTGAAGCATGACTAACTGGTACTGTACGTGGAGAGGATGACAGCAGGGACCCGCCAAGGTCATGGCAGTACGCAAGCAAGTGCCTCCTTATTTCAAGCCAATAAAAAAATGGCTCCTCCTAGTGGATTTCTGACATCTGGGTCCCATGCCATTGTCAACGTAGTCAATAAACGAGAGAATTGCACAACGAGCGGCTGACACGAGGGACCCAGCAGCTCGCCGAGTTATTTTTGTTTTGGGTTAATTTGATAAATGCCACTCCAAATCTGGTGTATCCGAGAAATGCCACTGCAATTTCCAAACATTGAAAAATGACATTTCATGCCATTTCTAGTGGCATTTTTCGAAGTCTGGAGTGGCGTTTTTCAAATTTGCAAACTGCAGGGGCGTTTTTCAAAGTTTGCAAAAATTGCAGTGGCATTTTTCAAAGTTTGGAAATTGCAGTGGCATTTTTGAAAGTTTGGAAATTGCAGTGGCATTTTTATGAATCACCATAATTGGAGTGGCATATATCTAATTTGTTTTTGAGACGGAAGCAGGGTGTCAACTGGGCTGTGCGGGACACTCTGGCCTGTCTAGACAGCCTTTTCTTTTATGTTTACCACAGACCAGCCCAGTAGTTTTTTTTTCTTTCTGAAAATGGCTAGCCCAGTTCTTTTGTGATTTGTCAAGTAAGTCGCTTTATCAGGCCTGCTGGGCTGCAAATCTTTCAAGACGAGGAGAGCTTCATTCGGCTGGCCAAGAAAATGGCCTATCAGTAATGAGAAATGGGTTGTACATTTTTAAAACACATCAAACCGGCAATTATTTTCAAATATCTTTTTTTCATGTCGAGATTTTAAATTGCATTGATTTTTATGCGTGGACAATTTATTGGATTTTATATTGATATACATTTATTTTTAAAATCAGTCTGAATGTGACTCAAAATTTCAGGATTAAAAACAGTTCAGACCGCACCAACATATGCAAAATTTCGTATAATTTTTTAACCGTGGCCACAATATGGGCTGTAATGCTAACATAAAGAATATGGGCTCCAGAAAACACCGTAAGAATTAGCAAATGGGTTGTAAATTATTTGAAATAATGGCAGATAGGTTGTATGCTGTTTTCCACAGATTTGAGGCTTTCCACAGATGGCCTGTATACTGTTGGATGTCCATCCAACGGCCGTCGTGCTTCTTAATCTCTGCTCTTCCTGCTCCAGCCGCTCAAACAAGCGCCGGTGGGACTGCCTGCTCCCTCATCCTCGGGGCCGGCTGTGCTGCCGCGCAGGCCTCAGCGCCCCATCGTACTCCCATCGCTGGCCTAGCCATCCCTCTACTCACCCACACCTGCTGTTATTCTCCGGCGATGGCAGACGAACAAGTAAACCCTCGTACAGTCGTACTCCCCTCCGCGTGGGAAACAAAAACAACGGCTGAGTTTTCCCTGCCTCCGTGTCATTCCCTTCCTAGGCCTCGCCGTCGTCCACCGCCCTGGTGCTCTCGGCATGGTGTGGTCAGCGTGGTCAACGACCGACATGCATCTGAAGTGGACTGTATGTGGAGAGGCTGACAGCTGGGTCCACGGCCGCACGCAAGGAAATGCCTCCTTATTACGCGCAAAATAATGTTTTCCTCCGCCTGACATCTGGGACCCACCGAAACGACAACTGTATTTCATGAAAAAAAAAACGTTACCACTGCTGACAGCTCGGACCCACCAGCTATATCTTCGCACGCAAGGAACTGCCTCCTTATTACGCACAAAAAAATGAATACCCCCTGCTAGCTGGGACCCAGTATAGTGGGCCTACTAAATTGATGGGGACGAAGGGCTTTGTCAACTTAGTCAATATGCACGATTCTAGCTCGACTGACCGTACGATGTCCATCCAACGGCCGTAGTGCTTCTTCAACCTCTGGTCTTCTTGCTCCAGCCGCCCAAAGCAGCGCCGGTCGTGCCGCCTGCTCCTGCCTCCCGTGGCCGGCTGTGCTGCCGCGGAGGCCTCACCGCCCCCACACTACTCCCATCGCAGGCCAGGCCATCCCTCCACTCCACTCACCCACACCCCCTATTATTCTGCGACGACAGCAGCGCAGCCGAACCAGTGAACCCTCGTACTCCTCTCCGCGTGGGCATCCACTGCCGCGTCTTCCCCGGCTCCACGTCGTCCCCTTCCTAGGCCTCGCCGTCGTCCACCGCCATGGTGCTGTCGGCGCGGCGTGGTCAATGTGGTCAACGGCCGAATTCCATCGGAAGAATACTGTACGTGGAGAGGCTGATAGTTGGGTCCACCGCAACCGCAAGGAAGTGCCTCCTTATTACGCGGAAAATAATTATTCCTCCACCCCAAACGTTTGCCCCTGACTGCTGGGACCCACCCGACGGGCCAGCATATTTCGCGAAAAAAACATTCCCCCTGCTGTCAGCTCGGACCCACCGGAAGTGCCTCCTTATTATGCACAAAAAATTGAATACCCCCTGCTAGCTGGGACCCACCTTAGTGGCAGGCTGACTTGTGGGCCTACTAAGTTGATGGGGACGAAGGGCTTTGTCAACTTAGTCAATATGCATGATTCTAGCTCTAGTGACCGTACGATGTCCTTCCAACGGCCGTAGTGCTTCTTCAACCTCTGGTCTTCTTGCTCTAGCCGCCCAAACCAGCACCGGTCGTGCCTCGTGCTCCTGCCTCCCGTGGCCGGCTGCGATGCGGAGGAGGACTCACCGCCCCCTACTACTCCCACCGCCGGCCAGGCCATCCCTCTACTGACCCACACCCCCTGTTATTCTGCGGCGACGGCAGCCTCACACCGCAGCGAACCAGTGAACTCTCGTACTCCTCTATGCTTGGGCATCCACTGCCGCGTCTTCCCCGGCTCCGCGTCGTCCCCTTCCTAGGCCTCGCCGTCGTCCACCGCCCTGGTGCTCTCGGCACGGCGTGGTCAACATGGTCAAAGAACGGCTTCCGTCGGACGTGGACTGTACGTGGAGAGGCTGACAGCTGGGTCCACGGCCGCAGCAAGGAAGTGCCTCCTTATTACGTGCAAAATAATTATTCCTCCACCTGACACCGGGGACCCACTGGACGGGCCACCAGTATTTTCCAAAAAAAATATTTTCCCCCTGACTGCTGGGACCCACCGGACGGGCCACCGTATTTCATGAAAAAAAACATCCCCCTGCTGTCAGCTCGGACCCACCGGAAGTGCCTCCTTATTACGCATAAAAAATGAATACTCCCCCGGCTAGCTGGGACCCACCTTGCTGGGAGGCTGACTTGTGGGCCTACTAAGTTGACGGGGACGAAGGGCTTTGTCAACTTAGTCAATATGAACGATTCTAGCTCCAGTGACCGTACGATGTCCATCCAACGGCCGTAGTGCTTCTTCAACCTCTGGTCTTCTTGCTCCAGCCGCCCAAAGTAGCGCCGGTTGTGCCGCATGCTCCTGCCTCCCGTGGCCGGCTGTGCTGCCGCAGAGGCCTCACCGCCGCCTACTATTCCCACCGCTGGCCAGGCCCTGCGGCGATGGCAGCCTCACACTGTAGCCGAACCAGTGAACCTTCATAGTCCTCTCCGCGTGGGCTTCCACTGCCGCGTCGTCCCCTTCCTGGGCCTCACCGTTGTCCACCGCCTTGGTGCTCTCCACGCGGCGTGGTCAACGTGGTCAAGGAACGACTTCCATCGGAAGAGTACTGCACGTGGAGAGGCTGACAGCTGGGTCCACGGCCACAGCCTAGTTTTTTTGTGATTTGCCAAGTAAGTCGCTTTGTCAGGCCTGTTGGGCTACAAATCTTTCAAGACGAGGAGAGCTTTCATTCGGCTGGCCGAGAAAATGGCCCATCAGTAATGAGAAATGGGTTGTACATTTTTAAAACACATCAAACCGGCAATTAGTTTAAATATCTTTTTTTATTTCAAGATTTTAAATTACATTAATTTTTATGCGTGGAGAATTTGTTGGATTTTATATTGATATACATTTATTTTTAAAATCAGTTTGAATGTGAGTCGAAATTTCGGGATTAAAAACAGTTCAGACCGCACCGAAATATGCAAAATTTCGTATAATTTTTTAACCGTTGCCGCAATATGGGCTGTAATGCTAACAAAAAGAATATGGGCTCCAAAAAAACCTTAAGAATTAGCAAATGGGCTGTAAATTATTAGAAATAATGGCAGATGGGATGTATGCTGTTTTCCACAGATTTGAGGCTTTCCTAAGAAAAGGTTGACGTACAAGCACTAACTGTTGGATGTCCATCCAACGACCGTCGTGCTTCTTCAATCTCTGCTCTTCCTGCTCCAGCCGCTCAAACAAACGCCGGCAGGACTGCCTGCTCCCTCCTCCTCGCGGCCGGCTGTGCTGCCGCGCAGGCCTCACCGCCCGACCATACTCCCATCACTGGCCTAGCCATCCCTCTACTCACCCACACCTGCTGTTATTCTCCGGCGACGGCAGACGAACTAGTAAACCCTCGTACAGTCGTACTCCCCTCCGCGTGGGAAACAAAAACAACGGCTGAGTCTTCCCTGCCTCCGTGTCGTCCCCTTCCTAGGCCTCACCGTCGTCCACCGCCCTGGTGCTCTCGACGCGTCGTGGTCAACGTGGTCAAGGAACGACTTCCATCGGACGTGGACTGTACGTGGAGAGGCTGACAGCTAGGTCCACGGCCGCAGCAAGGAAGTGCCTCCTTATCACGCGAAAAATAATGATTCCTCCACCTGACAGCTGGGACCCACTAGACGGCCCACTGCATTTCGCGAAAAAACCGTTTCCCCCTGACTGCTGGGACCCACTAGCTACATCTTCGCACGCAAGGAAGTGCGTCCGGGCAAAAAAAATGATTCACCCCCTAACTGCTGGGACCCACCAGCTACATCTTCGCAGGCAAGGAAGTGCCTGACAGTCGGGACCCACCTGGTCGAAGCATACATAGCGTTGTCATTCTGGTCGCGAACGTGTACGTACATACTGGTCGATGTAGAGGTGTGCATGTGTCGTAGTAGAGGCGCGCACGTGTTGTAGTAGAGGCGCGCACGTAGCATTTACACGTACGTATAGCGGCCAGGGTGCAAGAAAGAAAATACGGCCATGTATGTGTACATACGGGCGGGGTCTCGAACGCCTACTCGCGCATACGTACGCCCAGGGCTCGTGTACATGGCTGGGTCGGAACGGAGAAACAGCGTCGTCGTCGTGTTCAGGGGGAGGCAACGGAATGCGCCGTGTTCATGGGGAGGCAACAGAATGTGTCGTGTTCATGGGGAGGCAACGGAATGCGTCGTGTTCATCGGGAGGCAACAGAACGCGTGGGAGCCAACCGGCTGGGTCGGAATGGAATGCGTTGTCGTGTTCATCGGGAGGGCTTGGACGGAACAGGCGATGGAAACGAGGCCTGGCGTACCGCACAACGGAGGGAACGGACCTCCTACGTTCGGAACGGGGTCTTGTTGATCGGGAGGGGTCTGGCGTACCGCAAAACGGAGGAAACGGACCTCCTACGGTCGAAACAGGGGTCCTGTTGATCAGGAGGGGTGTGGCGTACCGCAAAACGGAGGAAATGGACTTGTGTTGGAGCGGTACGGTCGAAACGGGGGTCCTGTTCATCGGGAGGGGTGTGGCGTACCACAAAACGGGACTCCACGGGATACTGTTCATCTCCACCGTCGACCCCCTCCAGCCTCCACGAGCTATTGTTCATCCACCGTCGACCTCCTCCAGCCTCCACCTGCGACTGTTCATCCACGGGCTCCTGTTCATCGAGCCTCCACAGCGCGCTAGTCCACCGGCTACTATTCAACCAGCCCTCTCCACGGGCTCCTGTTCAACCACCCCTCCACGGGCTACTGTTCATCCTTCCCTCCACCGTCTACTGTTCATCCTGCCCTCCACGGGGTGGTCCTGTTCATCCAGCCCTCCACGGGGTCCTGTTCATCCAGCCCCAACCGGCTCGATCGATCGGGGTCCTGTTCATCCAGAGGCAACACCACGGGGTCTTGTTCATCCACCCCCACCGGGAACTGTTCATCCAACACCCCCTCGCAACGCTCACTGTTCATCCAAAGGCAGCATCGATCAGCTTCAGTTAGCAGCAGTAGTGAAGGAATCGCTCGATCGGGTTCAGTTAACAGCCATCGATCGAACGCTCGGGTTCAGTAACGCGTAGCCTGCAGTGCAATTGCTCGGGTTTAGTTAGAGCCCAATGCCTCGCTCAGGTTCAGTTAGAGCCAACGCCTCACACTCACGTGCGTACATGTACGAGAGAAACGCGCATCGCTCGGCCCCCGACCTCCCACCGTAACCGGGAACTCCCCAAAATTTTCCTCCCCCTTGCTTCTACCACGGGTTTTTCCATCATGGACGGCCCAAAGAATGTCATGCAGCTGCGTCTCCGGCCCGCCTAGGACGAAAAGCCCATTTTCTGTCATGATTTTTTGTCATAGAAGTAGGAGCCCACCACATCTATGATGATACCGGGTTTTGTCACAATTATCGTCATAGAAGTGTCATATGTATGACAGAAAAAAAATTTCGTTCGGCCCAAAATGTCACGGATGTGTATTTTTTTTTGTAGTGCCAGTAGTCGTAGTTCAGGATAGCCACTGAGTCAAAGCTGGTTTGCTATAGTTAAACTCCACCACCCATTTGTTGAAACTGATGCATATGTAGCTAGTTCTGATTTAAGTCTTGCTGGGTACATTTGTACCCACGTTTGCTTAATTTATGTTTTTGTAGAGAGACTTCAGTCTCACTAGTAGTTCCGCGTGGACTCCGGCGTTTAGCTTGTTACCTCAGCTATGATCTTGTACCCTTGGGAGGGTCTTGTAGATAGTCAGGCTTCTCAGCCTTTTTCATTTGTAGCTGTCTGTACCCAGACATGTTATGCTTCTGTTGCTTGTATGCTCTGTATGTTGGGTCATGTGACCCATGTTTGTAATAAATGCTATGTGGCTCTTCTGGGCCTTTATCTATATGAGTTGTTGAGTTATGTTGTGATGCCATGTTGTACAACACATACTTGCATGTTATGCGCACGTGTAACATGTATTGCTATGTGTGGGATCCGACAATCTAGTTGTTTATTCTTGGTAGCCTCTCTTATGGGGAAATGTCTCCCAGTGCTTCCACTGAGCCATGGTAGCTTGCTACTGCTCCGGAACACATAGGCTGGCCAGCATGTGTCCTTCTTTGTTCCTGTGTCTGTCCCTTCGGGGAAATGTCACATGTTGTTCTTTTAAGTCCTTGTAGCTTGCTACGACTTGGGTTCATACGTTGATGACCGACATGTTCGTTGCTGGGTCATGTATGCCTATCCCTGTAAGTTAGTGCCACTTTGGATAAATGACTAGTCATGTCAGGCCGGGTTCTCTGTCATATGGATGCTAGCGACACTATCATATACGTGAGCCAAAAGGCACAAATGGTCCCGGGCCAGGTAAGGTGGCACCTGTGGGGATACCGTGCGTGAGGTCGCAAATTGATATGATGTGTTACATGCTAGATTAGTGTGACTTGGGATCAGGGTCCCAACAGCTTTGGTATCAGAGCCTGACTACCTGTAGGACCACCAAGCCAAACTGGTCGAAGTTGAGTCTAGAAATGCTATAGTTATATAAGGGAATTGATTGTGGAAGGGAACATAAGGCTCTTTTTACTCCTTTACCTTATGCCCTTCTGATCTGAGTCATCCTCTTCTCTTCTACGGGTATTAGGAACTAAGCTTCTCATCTTTCTATCAGGATCATGTGTTACTAATCCATAGACTTATAGGTTTGTTGGTTTCAAGCCCCAGCTCAGTTCCTACTACTTCCGTGTGTTAACAGTTGGTCTCGGAACCTTGATATTGTGATGTTACATGGTTATTCCACCAATTTGCAAGATGTCCCAAATCTTTTGAGCATTTACAACCGTTATGATGATTGAGTCATCCCATGTTTCTAAACAATCTGATGCATTTGCAAATATTTCCTCCCTGATTTCGATGTCTTCTTAGGCTAGGTTAACCACACTAAATTGGTGATTTGAGGTACCCTATTGCCTCGACATATATGTTGGATCTATTATTATGACACTAGGGTATTCTAGAGAACCACCTAGTAATCTAGCCATGTTTTGTGTTCCCAGTGTGATGATTCTGGCCAGCATTCTCAAAAGCATCCCGTGATGCCATTTAGTTAGTAGGTATTCCATCTTTGGGTTCTTGAACCCAAGATTCACTCTACTTACTTCGTGTTTATAGTGTTTGCCCATACCCTTAGGATATTAGTAACCTTTGCGATAGTCCTCGAGGTCCGTGGTATATCCTTCTTCCAAATACCATGAACTACTTATGGCAGAAGTTCTTTTGAAACAAAAGATCACGACCCGAGTGCTCTTGATGAGTTCTCTGTTATATTTGTGACTCTGTCAGTTCTATCTTTTTGGATGGGTTATCCGGAAGAAATATGTTAAACTTGTTCGACATGCTAATCTATGCACCCACAACTCAAAAAATTGTATGTTCCTTTGAGTTGTCCCTCTATAGTTGTTTTTTGACCTTCGTCTATCAATAGATAGTCAAGAGTATGTGTGCATTCGTTCATCGATGCCTATTATTCTCGTGGTCCGTCAAGCCATTCTATTCCGGAATGGCTAGGAGAAACAGACTCCAGTACCTTGTCCATTTGGGGGATTGGGTCAAAGTAGTTGTATTCCGCAGATCAAAATGCCAACCCAGCTTTTGCTCTATTCTACCATGTAGTATTACCATCTTATGTCAAGATTGTCATGAGAATTGTACCATCTCTTATGAATTCTTGACGCAGTGATACTTCTCGACATCATTGTTCATTCCTTGGTTTCCCTGTTATTGTAACTGGAATGCTGACAAGTAAACTTTGATGGTGAAATCAATACTCCTAACAACCGTGTTGCTGGGTAGCTAAAGGACCATAATTTTATTCTTAGTGTGTTGGTTGTTGAATCATCATTCTAAGATGGATCGTGCTACCTAGTCCTTATTTCTGGTGCACTCTTCGATCAATGAGTTAGGATTGTGTCAATCCCTCACTCTTTTGATCATATCATCTTGCCCAGAAAAGCAAGATTGTTCTTGAGCTTAATAACATATCAGTGGTTTGTGATTTTCTGAATATCTTCTCGGAAGTATCACCAGGTTGTTCCCTGACCGCTATGTTGAGTTCGAGATCAAGTTGGTTTCCTTATAAACCACCCCTTCTCCAAGAATCTGCGTTGGATACCCTTGAACTAGTTGGTTAAGCTAAACAACAACTTTGAGAGTTGGAAGATAAAATCTTGCCCGACTTAGTTCATTTACAAAGGGATATCCTTGTGTTGTGTGTTTGTTGAAGAAAAATGGTATTTTCATCAATTGACCATCGTGATCAATTAATGGACCTATCATCTTATCCAATCTTTGATTTGAGTATGGGCTATCGTCAAATCAAATCAGAACCAACGATATTCATAATGTTGTCTTACTCGTGGTGGTTTCCTCGAGCATACACCATTATATCTTTTGGGTCCGACCAATACTATCGCCTTGTTCACATAGTTGTGGAATTCCATCTATATGGAACTCTATATAAATTGTTGTTGAGCCCATTGACAAATTCATCATCTCCATGATTCGTGTTGAACATCATGCTTGTGTTGTAAACTTTTTAAACAATGCCTTCGTGTTCCATTCAAGAAGTATATGTTTGGTGTAAGAAGTGTCTTTCTCCAAGTTCATGTGCTGTAACACCCCGGATGTAACTTACCATATTTGTAACTCTGACTCTTGCCATTTCCGGCTTTAAGTTATGAGACTTCCCTTCGTGGTTGGGTTTTGTCTTCGTTTTGCATTTTGTTCATGTCATGCATTTCATATCATGTCATCATGTGCATTGCATTTGCATTCGTGTTCGTCTCATGCATCCGAGCATTTTACCCGTTGTCCGTTTCGCAATCCGACACTCCTACGTGCACCGGCGCACCCCTCTTGTCTTCTTTCGTGAGCGGGTGTTAAACGTTCTCGGAATGAACCGAGATTTTCCAAGTGGCCTTGGTACACCACCGGTAGACCACCTGTCAAATTTCGTGCCATTTGGAGTTTGTTTGATACTCCAACGATTAACCGGGTAACCACGAAGGCCTCTTTTGTGTTGCAGCCCAACACCCCTCCAAAACAGCCCAATAACCCATCCAAACCTCTTCCATGTCCTCTGTCGTCGGATCACGATCGTGTGGGCGAAAACTACACTCCATTTGGACACTCCTACCTCCTTCTAGCTATAAATATGTGCACTCCTCCGAAATTTCGCTGTCCAAACCCTAGTCTTCTTCCTCCTCGCGCCGCCGGACATGTCCACTCCGCCATACGGACATGTCCGCCACCGCCCCGACTAATCATGGAGCACCACATCACCCTGCCGCCGTCTCCATCGCGCCTCCACCGCGCCGGCCCTCCCGGCCTAGATCGGGGCCCGGACAAGCCCGCGCGCTGCCGTCCGCCCGATGCCGCGAGTCCCATGCCCGAGCTCCTCCCGTCGCCTCGCCTTCGTTGCTCCTCGCCCCGGCAGCTGCGCCGGCGAGCGCCACCGCATCCGGCGAGTCGCCGGACCTCCAGGTCGCCCTGCTCCTCCCTACTCCCTCTCCTTCCTCTCCCCCCGTGCTCATCTCCCTCTCTCTCCCGTGATGCAGAAGGACGCCATGGATGGCCACCCCAAGCTCCAAGACCAGCCAGTGCTTCCCCGAGCTTCCTCCACCGCCACCCTTGCCCGAATCCGGCCGCCCACGACCGGATCTACCCATTCCCGGCCTCCCCGATGCCTACCGGAGTCCCACGCTGCCCCACCGTCGCCGTTGACCTCCGCCGGAGCCGTCCAGTAGGAGGAATGGAGCTGGCCCGATCTAGATCCCGTTTTCACGCTGGTAGTTTTCCACCAAGTCCTCAGAAATATTATCTCATGTGTGCATGTTCATCGTGTTGTAACTTGTTGCTCGTAGCTCCGTTTTGCATGTATAATATGTCAAAATGTTCACTGTGAGATGCTCTTCATTTAATTCCATTGTGGCATGCTTGTTTGAGATAATTTTGATACCATTTTCATTGATGCAAAAGTTCTATAAATTGTTAGGAGCTGATACTTATCAGATCATGGTGATTTGTCTTTTTTGTTGCATTTGAAGTGTGCATCATATGAGCATGACCTCTACATGTGTTTTGAACTACATCATGCCATATTTACAGAGGTGCTTGTCTTGTATTTTTGTGATCTATGTGGTGACTAGCACAAGAATGCAAACTAGGCTCTGTGATGTTGCTGTTTTCTGGGACTTAGGATTTTGCCAAGTCCTTTTCCTGCTGTTATTTTGATGCTATGTAAACTTCATGGTAAAGTGATATCCATGCCTATTTTGGGATACTTAAGTCAGGATGTTTTGAACATGTGGTTATGCTCTATCTATCCATGCCCCTGTTTGCAATTATGGAGTGCTCTAGCATGTCTTGATCTTGCTCTACTTTTGCTATAAAATGTTCCTAGCAGATTGTTTACATGTTAATCAATTTTTCCATGGTTGTTGCTATTGTTCCAAGCATGCTATGAACTTGTTCTTGCCATGGTTAGCTTCATGAACATGTCTTCTTGATGATTCTATGCTTAGTTTGTCATGCAAGGCTTTTTGATGAGTGATTTGAGCTCGTAAGGATGCCTTCATAATTCTGTTTATGCCATGCTCTGTTTTTTGCGAAGTTTGAAACTATTAATAAAACTTGCTATGTTTACATGGGTGCCATCATATCTTCTGTGCCTTTTTGGCTCATGATTAGTAAGGGACTTTTGTTCTATGCATTTAGTAGATTCATGACATGCCTTTGATTGCTATGATATGTTCCTGTATCATGTTGTTTGCTTGCTCTAAACATTGCTTCCTGATGTTAATTCCTGACATGTTATTTTTCCACTAAGTCTGTGAAGCTGATATCTTTTGCACTTTTGCCATGCTTGTTTGAACCTGCTCTTGTGTGATTTAGCCATATCTCAGTGTTCATGTTTTGTCAAGCATCTTGTGTACATCACTGCCATATGCTTTGTTGTTATGTTGGGGTGCAGTAGCTTAGTTTATTGTTGCATTCTAGATGGCATCGTGTTGTTAATCGTAGAATTGTGTCATTCTTGTTTTGCTTGCCATTTGCAAACCGTGCATCCGTTTCCGGCGATCCTTATATTGATCTCGGCCAAAATGATCTCATCTTTCCAGCGGCACACTTGGTTTGCCAAGTTGATGCCTTGATCAATCTTTCCCTTCCGGAGCACGCATATGCATTACATATCCTGTCTTGCATATCATGCCATGTTTTGCACCATGTTGCTTATGCATTGCACCGTGATTGATTTATGGTCCTTTGCTTGTGTTCTTGCTTTGGGTAGAGCCGGGAGACGAGTACGTGATCGAGGAACCTGTTGAGTATGCCAACGAGGATCAAGCTTTCGGCAACTTTGAGAACTTTGCAGGCAAGATGACCATACCCTCAAAATCACTTCTATCTTTGCTTGCTAGTTGTTCGCTCTATTGCTATGCCGGGATACCTACCACTTGCCATGTCAAGCCTCTAACCCACCTTTCCAAGCAAACCGTTGTTTGGCTATGTTACCGCTTTGCTCAGCCCGTCTTATAGCCTTGTTAGTTGCAGGTGAAGATGAAGTTTGTTCCATGTTGGAACATGGATATTGTTGGGATATTATTATTATCTCTTATTTACTTTAATGCATCTATATACTTGGTAAAGGGTGGAAGGCTCGGCCTTATGCCTGGTGTTTTGTTCCACTCTTGCCGCCCTAGTTTCCGTCATACCGGTGCTATGTTCCTTGATTTTGCGTTCTTTACGCGGCTGGGGGAATGGGACCCCCTTGACAGTTCGCTTTGAATAAAACTCCTCTAGCAAGGCCCAACCTTGGTTTTACCATTTGCCACCTAAGCCTTTTCCCTTGGGTTCAGCAGACTCAAGGGTCATCTTTATTTTAAACCCCCAGGCCAGTGCTCCTCTGAGTGTTGGTCCAACCTGTCAGCCGCCGGTGACCACCAGGGGCAACTCTGGGTTGGCCTACCGGAAGTTTGGACAATCCGGTGTGCCCTGAGAACGAGATATGTGCAGCTCCTATCGAGATTTGTCGGCACATTCGGGCGGCTTTGCTGGTCTTGTTTTACCATTGTCGAAATGTCTTGTAACCGGGATTCCTAGACTGATCGGGTCTTCCTAGGAGAAGGAATATCCTTCGTTGACCGTGAGAGCTTGTGATGGGCTAAGTTGGGACACCCCTGCAGGGTTTTGAACTTTTGAAAGCCGTTCCCGCGGTTATGTGGCAGATGGGAATTTGTTAATATCCGGTTGTAGAGAACTTGACACTTAATTAAAATGAATCCACCGCGTGTGTAGCCGTGATGCTCTCTTTTCGGAGGAGTCCGGGAAGAGAACACGATCTCGTGTTATCTTTGAACGTAAGTAGCTTCAGGATCACTTCTTGATCACTATTAGCTTCTCGACCGTGATTTGCTTCTCTTCTGGCTCCCTTTTGCGTAAGTTAGCCACCATATATGCTAGTGCTTGTTGCAGCTCCACCTCACTACCCCTTTCCTACCCTTAAACTTAAATAGTCTTGATCTCGCGGGTGTGAGATTGCTAAGTCCTCGTGACTCACAGATACTTCCAAACACTTGCAGGTGCCGATGATACCAGTGCAGTAACGCAACCGAGCTCAAGTGGGAGCTCGATGAAGATCTTGTCCATTGTGTTGTTTTTTTCCTGTTGATCAGTAGTGGAGCCCAGTTGGGGCGATCGGGGATCTAGCATTTGGGGTTGTCTTTCTTTATTTTGGTTCCGTAGTCGGACCTTGATTGTATTCTAGATGATGTATGATATATTTATGTATTGTGTGAAGTGGCGATTGTAGGCCAACTCTTTATCCCTTTCTTATTCAGTACATGGGATGTGTAAAGATTACCCCTCTTGTGACATGCCTACCATGCGGTTATACCTCTAAGTCATGCCCCGACACGTGGGAGATATAGCCGCATCGTGGGTGTTACATGTGCATAAGGTGCAAGTTGCCACCATGAATTTGAGAAAGGTTTGTTTTTCTTCCTTTAGAATCATCCCAATTCAGTCATGCATATGTGTGAAGTATTCCGTGGTCTGGAGACTTGCAACCTTCATTCTATTTGTATTCCTAGAACACAAAGCCATTGATTGATTTGTTCAAGAGAAAGAAGTTCTTAAGTGCTACTTCTAACCCTAAAGGACCCAAAGGTACATGCACAAGACTTCGTTACCCTAGATGATGGTTCCCCACCTGAACTTCATAGTGTTTGATTATAAGACTACTATGTGGTCATGCTTGTTTGGGATAGCGTGTTCACATGTGTGTAGCAGAACCAGCTCATGTTTTGGAGCTTACTACCGTAGTTCGTTTCCCGAGAATCTCGCGACGTTATCTCATCAATTTGTGTTGCAACTCTTCTTTTCAGACATGTTGAGTCTAAAGTATCATTTTTCTAACCAGATCTCAATCTCAGGTAGATATGATGGTTGGAACATTCCCAAGGATTTTGTTCCCAGCTTGCACCGCCATGGTGCCAATTTCCCATAGGATGCCCTCTTAGTAATTGATGTTCAGTATCATCTTCAAAAGTGGTCCTACCATGGTCCCATCCATTTCCGAGGATAAGAAAAAGTCATCCATTGCATTGTCTTCAAGTGTAGCGACCAGAACTCAACAGTCTGATCTCTGCGCATTAGTGTCATCCCTAGATCGGTAATGCTGACAGCACAGTACTTGAGGATTTATAACAGAGTAGCAATCACACACTTATTACAATGGATGTCTCAAAAGAGAACATAAAACAATAAATATGGCTTAAGGCCATCTAATACGATAACAGTGGAAGTCTTGGAAGATAAAATGAGTCCATCAACTCCAACGACATCACTGAGGGAAAGACAACGACCTATAGCTCCTTACTCGTCAGCTGAAAAGTCTACAACATGAACATTGCAGCCCAAAACGGGTCAACACATGGAATATGCTGGCAAAGTAACACAAGAGAATAACGAACAGAAAATTGCTATCACTACATGCATATATGGCTGGTGGAGGCTGTATGGTTAATACGTTTTTGCGAAAAGCCAATTTTTTCCTACAATAGAGGAATAAATTTATTTAACTATCATGGTAGTTGTTAAACATTGAGAAGGTTCCTCCGACTAAATCCCAATTAAACATCATCATTAAACCCAATCAAATTATATTAAGAGTGATGAGGTCAATCATGATAATCTAAGAACCAGATACTCAAGATGTCCATAACCGGGGATACGGCTAACCATGATTAGTTCATACACTCTACAGAGGTTTGCGCACTTTTCCCCACAAAACTCGAATACATCCATGGTCGGAGATTCAAGACACAGTCTTTCTGAAGCATTAACTCTCTACTCTGGGTAGACTATACCACCTACAACCCACTACATATGCTAGTCTACCTCTTCAAGAGCTTCACGCAACTTACTCAACTATGCTAGAGCCCATAATAGCTTGTGGCTGCACACGGAAGTTTCTAGCATAAATAATCTTTTGATCCCTTTGAGCCTGGGTGGCGGCCCATAGGATGATCACACGGGTCCTCTGGGATATCCTGGGACAACACTGGGTTCTCCAGGTGCCCACAAGCAATCCACCTAGATGTGTATTCAAGCGCCACCTTAAGTTGAACCATTAATATATAACTCACATCTATCATGAATACTCTCAAACCCAATCCATTTCTACGAGCATAATATAGCAATATAAGCAACGTAGAAATAACTCCCAGGGTTTGAACATAAACAGGTGAATAGGTACTACCTCAACTACTTCCCAAAACCCACAATTTAATTAGATCCTAATCATGCAAGTGTTTGAGGATTGATATAATGCAATAAAACTGGGTAGTAAAAAGTATGATCAAAGTGTTGCTTGCCTTGCTGATGATCCGTGAAACCTAGAGACTCGTAGTAGCACGCTTCGCACTCCGGGTACTCTATCACAAACAAACAAGCATACAATAAGCACTCAACTAGAAGCACGGGTAAAACTCAAATAGACAATCTAACCAGAAAGTTCAACTTAAGAACTCTGGTTTGCAAAAAGAATCAAATCAAACGAAGCAACCAAACTCAAACTACGAAAGAAACAAGATCCGTTTAGTAATCTGAACTTAAGTCAAATTTTACAGTAGCAAAACCTTGTTCAAGTTGGTTAAACAGAAAGAGGGCTTCGAGACGAAGATCTAGGCGCTTGAATGGCCTGATTCCGACTAACAAGCGAAAAGTTATACTAGAACGAAGATTAGAGCAGAAATCGCGATCGAAAATAATCGCGGAAAAACCCTGGAAAAAGAAAACTGATGAACAGGCTAACGAACGAACGTTCGTTGTCTACGGTTAATGAGTGAAAACTGTTCGTTAAAACGAACGTACAAATGGGCGTTCGCTAAATAAATAAACCGGGAAAACCGATCTAAAAAAATAAAAATTAAAACTAGGGTTTCGAAAAAAATAAACGGACCGGTTTTCCGAAGAAAACCGGCGGCAGCGGCAACTACCTCGGTGAGGTCGGCCGCGGCTCCGGCGTCGGCGGCGAGGGGAAACAGCGGTGGCGGGCTCGGGACGGGCGGCGGCGGCGCTGGGGGGGCGGCGGTGCGGCCGTGCGGCGTTGCGGGCGGCGGCGCGCTGTGGGGCGGCGGCGCGGCAAGGCTCCGGCGGCGGCGGCGGGTTCGGGCGGCGGCTAGGGTTTTTGGGCGGGGTGGCTGTGGCTCGGGCCTCCGCGGCTTATAAGGGCCGGCCGGGCTAGTGTCCAGGTCCGACACGGCCCGATTAAGTCGGTTGACTTTTTTTAAAAAAATCCGCTCGGGAAAACAAAGAAAAGAAATACTAAACGGACTCCAAAAATCCTGAAATAAATTTTCCCTGTCCTCTAAAAATCTAACGGACAAGGTGAACATTTATTTGGGCCTCTAATGCAATTTGGAAAAATGCATATTTTTCCTAATTCAAATAAAATAGCGATAAAAAACTCCGAATAAAATCTTATTTGATTTTAAATTAAATCTCCAATATTTCTTTATTTTGGGGAAGTCATTTTATCCCCTATCTTTTTATTTTCATAAAAGAAATATTCGAAGAGAAAATAATTAAAATCAAACGATCCTTTTTTTCAAAATTTGAGAAAAGTCAAATATGAAAATAACGAAATCCCCAACTCTCTCCGTGGGTGAAATTTCTAGGATCAAACCAAAATGCAATGAAATATGATATGCAATGGTTATCTAATGCATGACATTCCAAATTGGAAATTTGGGATGTTACAAACCTACCCCCCTTAAGATGAATCTCGCCCTCGAGATTCGGGTTGGCTAGAAAATAGGTGAGGGTGATCCTTCCGTAGGTCTTCCTCTCGTTCTAGGTGGCTTCATCCTCAGTATGGTGGCTCCACTGAACTTTACAGAACTTGATAACCTTGTTGCGTGTGACTCGGCTGGCAAAGTCAAGAATCTTGACTGGTTTCTACTCGTAGGTCAAGTCGATATCCAACTGAATCGCTTCCAGTGGCACTGTATCTCTCAGAGGAATATCAGCCATCTCTGCGTGGCACTTCTTCAACTGAGAAACGTGGAACACATCGTGAACTCCTGACAATCCTTCGGGCAATTCCAACTTGTACGCAACTTCTCCCATACGTTACAAAACTTTGTATGGTCCCACAAAGCGTGGCGCTAACTTTCCCTTAACTCCAATACGCTTTACTCCTCGAAGTGGTGATACTCGAAGATACACTCTGTCTCCAACTTTGTAAACTGTCTCCTTGTGCTTAGAATCCACATAGCTCTTCTGCCTGGCCTGGGCTACCTTGAGTCTATCTCTTATTAATTTAACCTTCTCTTCAGACTCTTTAATCAAATCTGGTCCAAACAGCTGACGGTCTCCAACTTCATCCCACAACAATGGTGTCCTACACCTCCTGCCGTACAATGCTTCAAAAGGGGCCATCTTCAAACTGGCTTGATAGCTGTTGTTGTAAGAGAACTCTGCATAAGACAAATTTTCATACCAACTAGATCCATAGTCTAGCGCACAAGCTCTCAACATATCCTCCAAAATCCGATTGACTCTCTCAGTCTGTCCATCTGTCTGCGGCTGAAAAGCTGTACTGAACTCTAGCCTGGTTCCCAAAGTCTCATGCAACTGATTCCAAAACTTTGAGGTAAATTGGGTTCCTCTATCTGATACAATGGTCCTCGGAACTCCATGCAGACAAACGATTCTGGTCATGTAAATCTTTGCCAACTTAACACTGGTGTATGTGGTCTTCACTGGGATGAAATGAGCTACTTTCGTCAAATGATCGACTACAACCCATATCGAGTCATAGCATGAACGAGTTCTGGGCAATCCCGTGATAAAGTCCATGCCTAGTTTATCTCACTTCCATTCAGGTATCGGCAATAGCTGTAACAATCCCGCTGGCTTCTGATGTTCTGCCTTCACTCTCTGACATACATCACAAACTGCTACATACCCTGCAATATCCTTCTTCATTCCAGTCCACCAGAAACTATCCTTCAAATCTAGATACATCTTGGTATTTCCTGGGTGAATCGAATATGGAGAATCATGGGCCTCTTGCAGAATCAACTTCCTGATCTCCGGATCATTTGGCACATATACGCGGTCTTCAAACCATAGGGTATCATGCTCATCCTCACAAAATCCTTTAGATTTTCCTTTGCTCATCCTCTCTTTTATCTCAGCAATCTCCTTGTCCGTCTTCTGAGCTTCTCTGATCTTATCCATCAAAGTAGATTGAATCTCCAATGCTGTTACATAACCCCTTAGAACTATTTCCACGCATAGCTCACGAAGATCCTCTACTAACTCCTTGGGTAACTCTCTGGTCATGAGTGTATTGACATGACTCTTGCGGCTTAATGCATCGGCTACTATGTTAGCCTTTCTGGGATGATAATGTAACTTCACATAATAATCCTTGATGAGCTCCAACCATCTCCTTTGCATGAGATTCAACTCCTTATGCGTTAAGATATACTTCAAACTCTTGTGATCCATGTACACCTCACAATGATTTTCGATGAGAAAATGTCTCCATGTCTTCAACGCATGCACTACGGCTGCTAACTCCAAATCATGGGTAGCATAACTTAACTCATGGGGTTTAAGTTGTCGTGAGGCATATGATACAACTCTTCCTTCCTGCATAAGCACTGCTCCAAGTCCTTGACGAGAAGCGCCGCAATACACCTGGTAATCCTTGCGTTGATCTGGAAGAATCAACACTGGAGCTGTAACCAAGCATTTCTTCAACTCCTGAAAACTGGCCTCACATTCCTCCGTCCATTTGAACTTGGTGTCCTTCTTCAACAACTCCGTCGTGGGTTTTGCAATCTTCGAGAAATTCTCGATGAACCTTCGGTAGTATCCTGCGAGTCCAAGAAAACTTCGGATCTCTCCAACTGACGTGGGTGCTTCACAATTTGTCACAGTGATGACTTTGGTAGGGTCTATGGCTATTCCTTCTCCGGATATAACATGTCCTAGGAATCCAACTTTCTTCAACCAAAACTCACACTTGCTGAACTTGGCGTATAGCTAATGTTCTCTAAGCTTTCCAAGTACCAAACGCAAATGCTCCTTATGCTCCTCTTCATTCTTCGAATAAACCAAAATATCATCAATGAACACCACGAGGAACTTATCCAAAAACTCCATAAACACCTTGTTCATCATGTTCATAAAATAGGCAGGTGCGTTAGTTAGACCAAATGACATAACGGTATACTCATATAGCCCGTACCTTGTGGTAAAAGCTGTCTTAGGTATATCCTGCTCTCGAATCTTCAGATGGTGGTACCTTGATCGCAGATCGATCTTGGAAAACACCTTAGCTCCTTGCAGTTGGTCAAACAAATCATTGATCATCGGTAGTAGGTACTTGTTCTTGACCGTCACCTCATTCAATCCTCGATAATCAACAACCATCCTCAACGATCCATCCTTATTCTCCACTAGAAATATTGGTGATCCCCAAGGTGATGAGCTTAGGTGAATATAACCTTTATCCAGTAACTCCTTGATCTGCTTCTTAATTTCCTCTAAATCCTTAGCGAGCATCCTGTACGGTCTCTTAGATATTGGCCCTATGCCTGGCAAAAGCTCAATTAGAAACTCAATGTCTCTATCTGGTGGCATGCCTGGCAACTCTTCTGGAAATATATCCGGGAAATCCTTCACCAGTGGTACTTCCTCCTGTACAACTCCTAATAAGGAATTCACTTGAGTCCTATTCGGCACATGCCGGGATACATACTTGATCCTTCTTCCTTCTAGGGTGGTTAGCAAAATCGACTTACTGGCGCAGTCAATGTTCCCTTCATACTTCGATAACCAATCCATGCCTTATATCACATCCAGGCCTTGTGACTCCAATACTATTAGGTCTGAGGGAAACAGGTAGCTACCAATCCTTAATGGTAACCGATCACACCAAATACTAGCCATATACTCCGCTCCTAGCAAGGTTACTAAAATGGGTGTCCTAAGGGTTTGGGTTGGCAGTTTAAACTTATCCACAAATCCCCTTGATATGTATGAATGCGATGCACCAGTATCAAAAAGAACGATTGCAGTAAATGACTTAATCATAAACTTACCTATTACTGCATCGGGTTGCGCTTCAGTCTCCTCCACGCTAATGTGGTTCACTTGTCCCCTGTTGAAAGGGTTGGTCTTCTTCCCAGAGCTTCCATTCCCATTTCCATTATATGCTTCAGAACATTCTGTGGCATAATGTCTGTTCTTCCCGCACTTGAAACAAGTAATGTGACTTAGATCCTTCTTGGCGGGCATTGCAGGGTTGGTACGGTTTTGGCCGTTGCTTCCTCCATTACCATTTCCATTCCTGGGGCCGCTATGGTTGTGCGTAATCCCTCCATTGTGGTTGTGACCTCCATGGTTATCCTGAAGGGGTCCTCCTGAGTTTGGGGTAAAACCGGGTCTTTGCTGAGCTCCAGAATTATACTTCCCGTGTCCATACTTTCTCTTACGGTTGTCAATCTGCTGCTGCTTCCCTTCAATCATGAGAGCTCTATGTACCAACTCTTGGTAGTTATTAAAAGTTGCTACCATCAACTGCATGCTCAGCTCATCATTTAGTCCCTCCAGAAACTTCTCCTGTTTAGCTGCATCCGTAGCAATGTCATCTAGGGCATAACGTGCTAGCTTACTAAAGTCATCCACATACTGGCCAACGGTGCGTCCTCCTTGGCGTAAGTTTCGAAACTCATGCTTCTTCATGGCCATAGCTCCTGCTGATACATGGGCAGTGCGAAACTGGTCCCATGTAACAGTGTCGATGGGATAGGTGACAGTGTAATTCTCCCACCATGCTGCTGCGGGTCCATCAAGCTGATGTGAGGCAAAACGCACTCTTTCCGCATTTGTGCATCCTGCAGTGGTCAACTCCCTTCCAATCTTGCGGAGCCAATCATCTACAACTATTGGCTCAGTGCTACTAGAGAACACCGATGGATTCAGCCTTAGAAAACGAGCTAAGTGATCAACAGGTGGTGGTGGTAGGTTGTTATTGTTGTTGTTCCCCTGATTCTGATTCTGGACTAGTATCTGCATCAATGCATTCTACTGCTGGATCAACTGGGTGAGCTCCGGTGGGAAAGCAAATCCATTGTCGCGTCTCGAAGGCATCTTATGGGTTTAGAAAAGATGAGAAAACAAAGTAGAATGGGTTCTAGGGGGAAAACACTACCCATATGCACATGAGACAAACACAAACATATCACTTCAATCAATTCAATCAAGGGCATACAATCGATCTAACTATCGTTACAAAAGTGCTCGGACTATACTATTTACATGGGGGAATTCTACTACTGATATGGTGGTCGACTAGAAATATTGACCGGTGGAAGAATCCATAATATCTGCTCCAGCTTCATCAACAAAGTCATCATCGCTATCATCAGGGTCCGAGTTGGTGTCGTCGATGATGATGTAGTTTTCCGGGCAAGTGGAATCGTCATCTTCTCCTCCTGGTGCGGGGGTCTCCCATGAATACTCTAGCTTCTTTGTCAGATCATCATTCTTCTCCACTAGCACGATGATTTCCTCCTCGTAATCGTCGTGTGTAGCCTTGAGTTCCTCTTCAAGCTCGGTGATCCTTGTCATTGCCTTCTTCAGATCTATCATGCCTGCGCACATCTGGTTCTCCTGGCGACGAATGTGCTAGTTTAACTCCTGGATGAAAACGGCATAGATCTATCCTTCCTGGTGCTGATCATCTCCCATTGATCATCTCGGCGCCCACAAATTTGATAGATAGTATCCTTGATATCCCTGTGGTAAACTTCTCCAATGCGTCCCATGGTGATGTGGGCTGCCATGCTCTTGCCTAGACTCCAGGTGGGTGCATCAAAGGAAAACTCTATGGCCTCAGTGACTGGCATGAACGTCCTTCCTGGAAATTGAACTTGGATCATCCAGCGCTCCTCTTCTGGTAAAGTGGCGTTGTAGGTCCTGGTGAAGCTTCGTATTCCGATGTTTAGGTACTTAGTGGCCTCCTTCAAGTGTCATCCAAAGGGTGTGTCTTCATCCGGTTGTGCAAACTTGTTCCTCGTGTCTGCCATCCTAAAGAGTGGAAAAAGGGGAAGAGTCAGAAATGAGAAGACAGTAGTGATCTAGGGTTTTAGCTTAGTGGTCGTGTCCTACAGTCAGCGTGTGCTCTGATACCATCTTGTAGCGACCAGACCTCAAACAATCCGATCTCTGTGCATCAGTGTCATCCCTGGATCGGTAATGCTGACACGCACTGTACTTGAGGATTTATAACAGAGTAGCAATCACACACTTATTACAACGGATGTCTCAAAAGATAACTTAAAACAATAAATATGGCTTAAGGCTATCTAATACGGTAACAGCGGAAGGCTTGGAAGATAAAATGAGTCCATCAACTCCAACGACATCACTAAGTGAAAGACAACGACCTATATCTCCTTACTCATCGTCTGAAAAGTCTGCACCATGAAGGTTGCAGCCCAAAATGGGTCAGCACATGGAATATGCTGGCAAAGTAACACAAGAGTATAATGAACAGAAAATTGCTATCACTACATTCATATATGGCTGGTGGAGGCTGTATGGTTAATATGTTTTTGCGAAAAGCCAATTTTTCCCTACAACAGGGGAATAAATTTATTTAACTATCATGGTAGTTGTTAAACATTGAGAATGTTCCTCCAACTCAATCCCAATTAAACATCATCATTAAACACAATCAAATTATATTAAGAGTGATGAGATCAATCATGATAATCCAAGAACCAGATACTCAAGATGTCCATAACCGGGGACACGGCTAACCATGATTAGTTTATACACTCTGTAGAGGTTTGCGCACTTTTCCCCACAAGACCCGAATACATCCATGGTCGGAGATTCGAGACACAGTCTTTCTGAAGCATTAACTCTCTACTCTGGGTAGACTATACCACCTACAACCCACTACATCTGCTAGTCTACCTCTTCAAGAGCTTCAAGCAACTTACTCAACTATGCTAGAGCCCATAATAGCTTGTCGCTGCACACGGAAGTTTCTAGCAGGAATAATCTTTTGATCCCTTTAAGCCTAGGTGGCGGGCCGTAGGATGATCACACGGCTCCTCCTGGATATCCTAGGACAACACTGGGTTCTCCAGGTGCTCACAAGCAACCACCCAGATGTGTATTCAAGTTGCCACCTTAAGTTGAACCATTAATATATAACTCACAGCTGTCATGAATACTCTCAAACCCAATCCACGTCTACGATCATAGCATAGCAATATAAGCAACGTAGAAATAACTCCCAGGGTTTGAACATAAACAGGTGAATAGGTACTACCTCAACTACTTCCCAAAACCCACAATTTAATCAGATCCTAATCATGCAAGTATTTGAGGATTGATCTAATGCAATAAAACTGGGTAGTAAAAAGTATGATCAAAGTGTTACTTGCCTTGTTGATGATCCGTGAAACCTAGAGACTCGTAGTAGCACGCTTCGCACTCCGGGTACTCCATCGCAAACAAACAAGCATACAATAAGCACTCAACTAGAAGCATGGGTAAAACTCAAATAGACGATCTAACCAGAAAGTTCAACTTAAGAACTCCGGTTTGCAAAAAGAATCAAATCAAACGAAGCAACCAAACTCAAACTATGAAAGAAACAAGATCCATTTACTAATCTGAACTTAAGTCAAATTTTATAGTAGCAAAACCTTGTTTAAGTTGGTTAAACAGAAAGAGGGCTTCGAGACAAACATCTAGGCGCTTGAATCGCCTGATTCCGACTAACGAGCGAAAAGTTATACTAGAACAAAGATTAGGGCAGAAATCACGATCGAAAATAATCGCGGAAAAACCCTGGAAAAAGAAAACTGACGAACAAGCTAACGAACGAACGTTCGTTGTCTGCGGTTAACGAGTGAAAACCGTTCGTTAAAACGAACGTACGAACGAGCGTTCGTTAAATAAATAAACCGGGAAAAACCGATCTAAAAAACAAAAACTAGGGTTTCGAAAAAAATAAACCGATCGGTTTTCTGAAGAAAACCGGCGGCGGCGGCAACTACCTCGGCGAGGTCGGCGGCAGCTCCGGCATCAGCGGCGAGGGGAAACGGCGGCGGCGGGGCTCGGGACGGGCAGCGGTGGCGCTGGGGGCGCGGCGGGGCGGTGTCGCGGGCGGCGGCGCGCTGCGGGGCGGCGGCGGCGGGTTCGGGCGGCGGCTAGGGTTTTCGGGCGGGGCGGCTGTGACTCGGGCCTCCGCGGCTTATAAGGGCCGGCCGGGCTAGTGTCCAGGTCGGACACGGCCTGGTTAGGTCTGTTGATTTTTTTAAAAAAAATTCTGCTCGGAAAAACAAGGAAAAGGAATACTAAATGGACTCCAAAAATCCTGAAATAAATTTTCCCCATCCTCGAAAAATCTAACGGACAAGGTGAACATTTATTTGGGTCTCTAATGCAATTTTGAAAAACGCATATTTTTCCTAATTCAAATAAAATAGTGATAAAAAACTCTGAATAAAATATTATTTGATTTTAACATTAAATCTCCAATATTTCTTTATTTTGGGGAAGTCATTTTATCCCCTCTCTTTTTATTTTCATAAAATAAATATTCGAAGAGAAAATAATTAAAATTGAACGATCCTTTTTTTCAAAATTTGAGAAAACTCAAATATGAAAATAACGAAATCCCCAACTCTCTCCGTGGGTCCTTGAGTTGCGTAGAATTTCTAGGATGAAACCAAAATGCAATGAAATATGATATGCAATGATGATCTAATGCATAACATTCCAAATTGGAAATTTGGGATGTTACAAACACGTATCTTGTTTCTTTCGTAGTTTGAGTTTGGTTGCTTCGTTTGATTTGGTTCTTTTTGCAAACCGGAGTTCTTAAGTTGAACTTTCTAGTTAGATCATCTATTTGAGTTTTACCCGTGCTTCTAGTTGAGTGCTTATTGTATGCTTGTTTGTTTGCGATAGAGTACCCGGAGTGCGAAGCGTGCAACTACGTGTCTCTAGGTTTCACGGATCATCAGCAAGGCAAGTAACACTTTGATCATACTTTTTACTACCCAGTTTTATTGCATTAGATCAATCCTCAAACACTTGCATGATTAGGATCTTATTAAATTGTGGGTTTTGGGACGTAGTTGAGGTAGTACCTATTCACCTGTTTATGTTCAAACCCTGGGAGTTATTTCTACGTTGCTTATATTGCTATGCTATGCTCGTAGACGTGTATTGGGTTTAAGAGTATTCATGATAGATGTGAGTTGTATATTAATGGTTCAACTTAAGGTTGCAACTTGAATACACATCTGGGTGGATTGCTTGTGGGAACCTGGAGAACCCGTGTGATCATCCTATGGCCCGCCACCCAGGATCAAAGGGATCAAAAGATTATTCATGCTAGAAACTTCCGTGTGTAGCCACAAGCTATTATGGGCTCTAGAATAGTTGAGTAAGTTGCGTGAAGCTCTTGAAGAGGTAGACTAGCAGATGTAGTGGGTTGTAGGTGGTATAGTCTACCCAGAGTAGAGAGTAATGCTTTAGAAAGACTGTGTCTCGAATCTCCGACCATGGATGTATTTGAGTCTTGTGGGGAAAACTGCACAAACCTCTGCAGAGAGTATAAACTAATCATGGTTAGTCATGTCCCCGGTTATGGACATCTTGAGTATCTGGTTCTTGGATTATCATGATTGATCTCATCACTCTTAATATAATTTGATTGGGTTTAATGATGATGTTTAATTGGGATTGAGTTGGAGGAACCTTCTCAATGTTTAACAACTGCCATGATAGTTAAATAAATTTATTCCACTGTTGTAGGGGAAAATTGGCTTCTCGCAAAAACATATTAACCATACAGCCTCCACCAGCCATATATGCATGTAGTGATAGCAATTTTCTGTTTGTTATTCTCTTGTGTTACTTTGCCAGCATATTCCATGTGCTGACCCATTTCGGACGATGAGTAAGGAGCTTTAGGTCATTGTCTTTAACTCAGTGATGCCGTTGGAGTTGATGGACTCATTTTATCTTCCAAGCCTTCCGCTGTTATCATATTAGATGGCCTTAAGCCATATTTATTGTTTTAAGTTCTCTTTTGAGATATCCGTTGTAATAAGTGTGTGATTGCTACTCTGTTATAAATCCTCAAGTATTGTGCATGTCAGTATTACCAATCTAGGGATGACACTGATGCACAGAGATCGAACTGTTTGAGGTCTGGTCGCTACATCAACAAGGTAGTCCACAACATCCATTCTAGTATGAGTATGCCATCCCGTCGAACTCTTTCAACCAATCGATTGTGAATTGCCTTAGGCTAGTATAGAGAGTTTCAATGATCTATGTATCAAAAGTAATTCTTTTTGCCACTTAAGGGAATAGTTCTATTAGTCACCTTCCATAAGGTGCCCCGCTGTGGTATTAAGGGCAATATATCTCCTCGCTACTCCGAAACTAGAGAACCATCTTATTCAAGCGTGGAATTGTTGCCTACCAGGTGAACCTTCATCATCTATTTCACTCCATTCCTCTGGATGTATGTTTTGTGTCTCAACTCGAGAGATGCTTCAATGCCTCACTCCATGATTTGATCCTGAGTTGCTCGATCTTCGAGAAGGTCGAATCCAGTAGAGTTTCTTTCTGTTGTCATCATGTTGGATGAGGTTCTCAGAGCAAGACGTTGAGACCAAGATTATGGAATGAATCAGCATCCTCGAGAAGTGCAACTTGGATCATGAAGATTGTGTAGTTTGTGTTCCCTCTGTCTTCTTACCTCACGTCTTGAATCTTGGGACAAGATTCTTGTTTAGTGGGGGTGAGTTGTCACAACCCTGGAATTTTCTTACTAATAGTTACATTAGAAGCATCATGCATCATGGTATTCTTCAGAGAAACTTGAAATGGGGATTACCAAACCCTAGCACCAATTTAATTCAAACAAGATCAACCTAAAATAATCCTCAATGATTCCAAAGTTCCCTTCAAAAATGTTCATGATTTATGGGACGTGATTAAAAGCTCCTCCATAAATATAGTACATTTTTCCATGGCATTTGTGGATTTTGAGTTAACTCCGAAATATTTGAATTGGGGTTATAAATTCCTATAAATATATTTATAACTCCAATAATTGTGAAAAATAATGTGGGGCTTACGATTAGTTCATCTTACACCCACAAGAATTTCCAGAAGTAACCAAAATGATTTAGTGCTGGAACTAAATCAAAACAAACAGAACAAAATAGAAAACAAAAAGGAATAGAAAGACAGAAGAAAGGGAAGGCCTACTTGGCTCACCTGGTGGCCACTGTAGCAGCCCAGCCCACCACCGTAGCGCCAATCGTCTCCCACCTCGAGCCAGAAGGACGCGAGGATTGGGCTCGCTGCACGCCGGCACGCGCCAGCCACCTCCTGCCTCTCTGCCTATCTCCCCGTCGCCCTGAGGATGCCACGCAACCCCCTCGATCCCCTCTCACTTTCCCCTCTCTCCCTAGACCTCCTCCCCTCCTCAATCTCTCGGACCCAAGCGAGACTGAGAACCACCGTCGCAGGTGCTTGCCGTAGCCGCAGCCACAACCACCCACTCGCCCCCTCGACGTGTCCAGAAGCTTTGCTGCAACGCCGCACGCCTCCAAGCTGATGCACTCGAGCCCATACGCACTGCATCGCCGGCATCGGCTTCATCTTCTTCCTCGGGCTTTGATGAAAGCCATCGTCGCTCCCCTGTCTGAAGCACTATGAGCTCCTGCGCCCAACCCCCTCTTCCCAGGCTCGAATTACTCCCCATAGTCGTTGCCCCCTTGCCGACCGAATTGTGCCGCCACCTGGCCTCGTCGCGGTCACGTGTGTGTGCCCGTTGCGCTTGTAGCAATGCCTAGTGCCTCTCTTGCCTACAACTTTGCTCGAACGCAAGCCATAGCGCCAAACCCGTAGCCACCCGAGCTCCGGCCACCACAAAGCTCATCGCCGGCACCTCTACAGGCCACCCCAGCTCCAGCCGCCACCTCCATTCAATGCGGCTCCCTCCTAGGAGAACGTAGGAGAAAACCACGCATCGAATGGTGCTCTGTGGACGATTTCTGAAGCCCTCCGTTGTCTCGGACCTCGCCGGCGGCTTAACGGCGGTGGGTTTGACCCCGCTGACTGGGTTTGACCCACTTTGACCCCAGCTGGATGTCGCTGAGTCAATGACATGTAGGGCCGGCCTCTAACTGAAATTAGTTTAGGGTTTTAGTTAGTGCTAATTACCACTGTTAGGGGTTAATTACCCCACTAATTAAATCCTTTGTCACTGACATTGGGCTCCACTACCCAGCTAATCCGCGGTTTAAAACTAAACCTTTTTAATTAAAGCTACAGCCACTGACATGTGGGTCCCGTAGCTCAGCTTTGACCTGGAATGGTCCGTTGACATGTTGACCTCACTGTGACTTACTTCTGACGCAGTAAAGCTTTTCTGGGACTTTAAATAAATCAAAAATGATTTATTTATTTTAGAAAATGTGCTAAACTTCTAAAAATCATAGAAATTCAACTTTAACTCCAAATGAAATAATTTATATATGAAAAATTATCAGAAAAATCCAATCTATCCATCTGTACCATTTTCATGCATGTTAGAACAACTTTTGGCTACTGTTTAGGACAAATCAAATGAATGGCATTTAAATAACCACATGTGGAGTTTGAATGTGAACCTTTGGTTTAAACCAACTTCATTTAATATGGTTGCTAGTTGAATTAGCTCAAATCATAGCATATTGCCATGTCATGATCATGCATCATACTGTTGCATTGGATTGATTGTGTTCTCTCTTGTTTGCCTGTGTTTGTCCCCTCTCGGTAGACGTTGTTTCGACAATGTGATCGATGACACCGATGAAGAGCTATACTATCTTCAGAAGTGCCAGGCAAGGAAAACCCTCTTATTCATTCCGATACAATCCCACTCTCTCACTCCTGCTCTTTTTTACTACATTAGGACAACATGGATTCAACTGTTACATGCTGCGGTAGTTGAACCCCTTTGCTCTGCATGACCTTTCATTGCCACAGTAAATAGATGAAACCCACTAGCATGAAGTAGGAGTTGTTTGGGCCCTGGTGTACCTACTCATTCATGCTTGTTTGTCATGCCTGCTATTGCTTACAGTTGTTTCAGGTCTGATTCATCGGGGATGAATTGGAAACTTGTGAACATGTCCTACTATTGAGAGCTAAATGTGTGAACATGATTTGGTAAAGGTAGCAATGAGAGGCCATGTAGGAGTACATGGTTGGTTGTCTCATTGAAACCGTCCTCGGGAACTGAGTTCTGTGTTTGTGATCCATAACAGCTACTACCACACATTGGGTTCCGGTAACTCGACCCCTCTCGGCTTATTAATCGCCTCGATCTCTGTCCAGGAGTTGCAACTAGTTTCTAGTGTTTGTAGGTTGTGCTAGTAGTCTATCAAGTGGCACCCGGTACACGTGGGCTTGGGATAGACTAGGCACCATGGCCGGGTGTACCAAGCAGTGCACGTTTGGTGGGCTTGGGAATCCTGTACATATTGTATGGGGCCGTGAGTGAAACCCTGGCCGGATCTCCTTACGGATGGAACCCGAATAGGTGATAAAACTGGACTAGAGACTTGCATGGTTAGTCAGGTCATGGCCGACACCCTCGACAGGCTTTCGCTTGAAGGTTGCCGAGATGCATGACGTATACATGGCGGTAATTGGCGAGAGCGTGTCTGAAGAAGTACACCCCTGCAGGGTTAACATCATCTATTCGAATAGTCGCGTCCGCGGTAAAGGACTTCTGGGTTGCCTGTACAATTCATAGACAAGTGAAAGTGGATACTCTAAAATGCCCAAGATAAGCGTGAGTGCTATGGATGGCCTTCTCATAGGGAGACGGGAGCAGATCCATAGTGGTGTATTGATATGGTGAATATGTGGACTCGTGTGCGCCACCTTAAAAGAGTTACCAGCAGTCGTACTTCAGGACAACCACTAAGTCAAAGCTGGCTTGCTGCAGTTAAACTCCACCACCCATTTGTTGAAACTGGTGCATATGTAGCTAGTTCTGATGTAAGTCTTGCTAGGTACATTTGTACTCACGTTTGCTTAATTTATGTTTTTGCAGAGAGACTTCAGTCTCACTAGTAGTTCCACGTGGAATCTGACGTTTAGCTTGTTGCCTCAGCTACGATCTTGTACCCTTGGGAGGGTCTTGTAGATATTCAGGCTTCTCAGCCTTTTTCATTTGTAGTTGTCTGTACCCAGACATGTTATGCTTCTATTGCTTGTATGCTCTGTATGTTGGGTCATGTGACCCATGTTTGTAATAAATGCTATGTGGCTCTTCTGGGCTTTTATCTATATGAGTTGTTGAGTTATGTTGTGATGCCATGTTGTACAGCACATACTTGCATGTTATGCGTACATGTAACGTGTATTGCTATGTGTGGGATCCAACAATCTAGTTGTTTATTCTTGGTAGCCTCTCTTATGGGGAAATGTCTCCTAGTGCTTCCACTGAGCCATGGTAGCTTGCTACTGCTCCGGAACACTTAGGCTGGCCGGCATGTGTCCTTGTTCGTTCCTGTGTCTGTCCCTTCGGGGAAATGTCACGTGTTGTTCCTTTAAGTCCTTGTAGCTTGCTACGACTTGGGTTCATACGTTGATGACTGACATGTTCGTTGCTGGGTCATGTATGCATGTCCCTGTAAGTTAGTGCCACTTTGGATTCACGACTAGTCATGCTGGCCTGGGTTCTCTGCCATATGGATGCTAGCGACACTATCCTATATGTGAGCCAAAAGGCGCAAACGGTCCCGATCCAGGTAAGGTGGCACCAGTGGGGATACCGTGCGTGCGGCCACAAAGTGATATGATGTGTTACATGCTAGATCATGAAGGAAATATGCCCTAGAGGCAATAAGAAAGTTGTTATTTATATTTCCTTATGTCATGATAAATGTGTATTATTCATGCTAGAATTGTATTAACCGGAAACTTAGTACATGTGTGAATACATAGACAAATAGAGTGTCACTAGTATGCCTCTACTTGACTAGCTCGTTAATCAAAGATGGTTAAGTATCCTATCCATGGACAAGGAGTTGTCATTTGATGAATGCGATCACATCATTGTAGAATGATGTGATTGGCTTGACCCATCCGTTAGCTTAGCACTTTGATCATTTAGTTTACTGTTATTGCTTTCTCCATAACTTATACATGTTCCTATGACTATGAGATCATGCAACTCCCGAATACCAGAGGAACACTTAGTGTGCTATCAAACGTCCCAACGTAACTGGATGACTATAAATATGCTCTACAGGTGTCTCCGATGGTGTTTGTTGAGTTGGCATAGATCGAGATTAGGATTTGTCACTCCCTATATCGGAGAGGTATCTCTGGGCCCTCTGGGTAATGCACATCACTATAAGCCTTGCAAGCAATGTTACTGATGAGTTAGTTATGGGATGTTGCATTATGAAATGAGTAAAAAATACTTCCCGGTAATTAGATTGAACTAGGTATTGAGATACCGACGATCGAATCTCGGGCAAGTAACATACCGATGACAAGGGGAACAACATATGTTGTTATGCGGTTTGACCGATAAAGATCTTCGTAGAATATGTAGGAACCAATATGAGCATCCAGGTTCTGCTATTGGTTATTGACCGGAGATGAGTCTCGATCATGTCTACATAGTTCTCGAACCCGTAGGGTCCGCACGCTTAATGTTCGGTGACGATCAATATTATAAGTTCATGTGTTTTGATGTACCAAATGTTGTTCGGAGTCCCGGATGAGATCACGGAGATGACAAGGAGTCTAGAAATGGTTGAGACATAAAGATTGATATATTGGAAGGCTATGTTTGGACATCATAATGGTTCCAGGTGAGTTCGGGCATTTACCGGAGTACCGGGGGGTAACCGAAACCCCCCGGGGAGTGTATCGGCCTTAATGGGCCTTAGTGGGAAGAGAGGAGGAGGCGGCCAAGGTGCCCCCCAAGCCCAATCCAAATTGGGGTGGAGGGCCGTCCCCCCTTTCCTTCTCCCTCTCTCCCCCTTCCTTCTCTCCTACTCCAACAAGGGAAAGGGGGAATCCTACTCCCACCGGGAGTAGGACTCCCCCCTTGGCGCGCCATAGAGGGCCGGCCCTCCCCCTCCTGCACTCCTTTGTATACGAGGGAGGGGGCACCCCATAGACACACAAGTTGATTGTTTAGCCATGTGCGGTGCCCCCCTCCATAGATTTCCACCTTGGTCATATCGTTGTAGAGCTTAGGCGAAGCCCTACGTCGGTAACTTCATCATCACCGTCATCACGCCGTCGTGCTGATGAAACTCTCCCTCGACCTTAGCTGGATCTAGAGTTTGTGGGACGTCACCAAGTTGAACGTGTGCAGATCACGGAGGTGCCGTATCTTCGATGCTAGGATCGGTCGGATTGTGAAGACGTACGACTACATCAACTGTGCTATCATAACGCTTCCGCTTTCGGTCTACGAGGGTACGTGGACAACACTCTTCCCCCTCGTTGCTATGCATCACCTAGATGGATCTTGCGTGTGCGTAGGATTTTTTTTGAAATTATTGCGTTCCTCAACAGTGGCATCCGAGCCAGGTCTATGCGTAGATGTTATATGCATGAGTAGAACACAAAGGAGTTGTGGGCGTGGGTATATACATATTGCTTGCCGTCACTAGTTGATTCTTGATTCAGCGGTATTGTTGGATGAAGCGGCTCAGACCAACATTACATGCTTACGCGAGACTGGTTCTACCGACGTGCTTCGCACAAAGGTGGCTAGTGGGTGTCTGTTTCTCCAACTTTAGTTGAATTGGATTCAATGAACATGGTTCTTTCTGAAGATCAAAAAGCAATCACTATACCGCGTTGTGGTTTTTTGATGCGTAGGTAAGAACGGTTCTTGCTAAGCCCATAGCAGCCACGTAAAACTTGCAACAACAAAGTAGAGGACGTCTAACTTGTTTTTGCGGGGCATGTTGTGATGTGATATGGTCAAGACGTGATTATATAAATTGTTGTATGAGATGATCATGTTTTGTAGCACATTTATCGACAACTGGCAGGAGCCATATGGTTGTCGCTTTATTGTATGAAATGCAATCGCCATGTAATTGCTTTACTTTATCACTAAGCGGTAGCGATAGTCGTAGAAGCAATAGTTGGTGAGACGACAACGATGCAATGATGGAGATCAAGGTGTCAAGCCGGTTATGATGGTGATCATGACGGTGCTTTGGAGATGGAGATCAAAGGCACAAGATGATGATGGCCATATCATATCACTTATATTGATTGCATGTGATGTTTATCCTTGATGCATCTTATTTTTCTTAGTACGGCGGTCGCATTATAAGATGATCTCTCACTAAATTTTAAGGTATAAGTGTTCTCTTTTAGTATGCATCATTGCTACAGTTCGTCATGCCGAGACACCACGTGATGATCGGGTGTGATAATCTCTACGTTCACATACAACAAGTGCAAGCCAGTTTTGCAGAAGCAGAATACTCGGGTTAAACTTGACGAGCCTAGCATATGCAGATATGGCCTCAGAACACTGAGACCGAAAGGTCGAGCGTGAATCATATAGTAGATATGATCAACATAGTGATGTTCACCATTGAAAACTACTCCATCTCACATGATGATCAGACATGGTTTAGTTGATATGGATCACGTCGTCACTTAGATGATTAGAGGGATGTCTATCTAAGTGGGAGTTCTTAAGTAATATGATTAATTGAACTTAAATTTATCATGAACTTAGTCCTGATAGTATTTGCATATCTATGTTGTAGATCAATTGCTCCCTATAGCTTCCCCGTTTTATTTATGATATGTTCCTAGAGAAAACTATGTTGAAAGATGATTAGTAGCAATGATGCAGACTAGCTCCGTGATCTGAGGATTATCCTCATTGCTGCACAGAAGAATTATGTCCTTTATGCACCACTAGGTGACGGACCTATTGCAGGAGCAGATGCAGACGTTATGAATGTTTGGCAAGCTCGGTATGATGACTACTTGATAGTTTAGTGCGCCATGCTTTACGGCTTAGAACCGGTACTTCAAAAATGTTTTGAACGCCATGGAGCATATAAGATGTTCCAAGAGTTGAAATTAGTATTTCAGACTCATGCCCGTGTGTAGCGATCCGACCTCAAACGGTCAAATCTCTGTGCATAAGTGTCATCCCTGGATCGATAATGCTGACACCCATAGTACTTGTAGAATTTATAACAGAGTTCAATCACACACTTATTACATCGAATATCTCAAAAGGGAGTACTTATTACAATAATATGGCTGAAGGCCAATGAAGATAACAGCGGAAGGCTTCGAAGGTAAAAATGAGTCCATCAACTCCAATGGCATAGCTGAGTACAAGACAACGACCTAGCGCACCTTACTCTTCGTCTAAAAATTCTGCAACATAATACGTTGCAGCCCGAAACGGATCAGCACATGGAATATGCTGGCAAAATAACACTGTAGAGCAATGAACTAGTAGTAGCTAAAACTATATGCATATTTGTCTTGTGGAGGCTCTATGGTTATTTTTGCAGAAAGCTAGTTTTTTCCCTACAATAAAGGAATATATTTTATTTAACTACAAAGTTTGTTGAAAACATTGAGAATGGTAACCCCATCTCAATCCCAATTAAAGTAATCATTAACCCAATAAGTTAATTAAATAAAGTGATGAGATCAACATAATAATTCAAGCACCAGATACTCAAGATGTCCATAACTAGGGACACGGCTAACCATGGTTAGTTTGTACACTCTATAGAGGTTTGCGCACTTTTCCCCACAAGACTCGATCTCCTCCGTTGATTTCTCGCACTACATGATGTTTGAGAAACGGATGACCGAGACACAGTCTTTTAGAAGCATTAGCCCTTTCGACGGGTAAACCGTACCACCTACATCCCCTACATCTGCTAGTTTACCACTTAAAGAGGTCACACAACATACTCAACTATGCCAGAGCCCATAATGGCTTGTGGCTGCACACGGAAGTTTTCAGCATGAATAACAATGCGATCCCTTTGAGCCTGGGTGGCGGACCATAGGATGATCACACAGATTCCCCGGGATCTCCTTGGACAGCACTAGATTACCCCAGGTGCCCACAAACAATCCACCCAGATGTGTGTTAAAGTAGCCACCTTAAATAAACCCTTACTTCATCATAATTCTCATAGCTGTCATGAATCACTCAAACCAAACCACGTCTACGAGCATAGCATAACGGTGTAAGCATAACGTAGAAGTAACTCACAGGGTTTAAATGAAAACGGCAATAGGTACTACCTCAACAACTACTTCCCAATACCCACATGTTAAATAGATCCTAATCATGCAATGTTTGAGGGTTTGAAACTAATGCATAAAAACTGGGTATTAAAAGTATGATCAAAGTGTTACTTGCCTTGCTGACGATCTGAAAACCCTAGTGACTCATAGTAGCACGCTTCGCACTCCGGAAACTCTATCGCAAACAAACAATAGCATACATAAGCACTCAAGCAGTAGATGCAGGGGTAAAACACAAGAGAAAAGATCCAAATCGAAAGTACAAGAGAAGAGCTTCGATTTGCGAAAAGAATCAATCGAATCGAAGCTACGAAACTCAAACTGCGGTCAAAATAAGTTCAAATTCAAATATGCTTGCAACCAAATTTTAATTCGTCAAAACCATGTTCAAGTTGATTAACTGGAAAGAGGGGTTCGAGACGAAGATTTTGGCGTTGGTTTCACTGGATTTGGACAAACGGTTAAAAAGTTGCGAGCGTTTGAAGATCAGGGGCTAATCTGCGATAAAAATAATCGCAGATAATCGCAGATAGGTCCCTGGCCGAAACTAAAATAAAAAGAAAAAACTAACGAACGAATGTTCGCTAACAGAGACGAACGGACGAACGCGTTCACGAACAGAGGCATTCCGGTGAACGTTCGCTAAATAGATCCGATCGAGAAAACCCGAGAAAACCGAGAAAACCCAAAAAATAAAAACCGATCTAGTTCGCAAACTGAAAAAACCAAAACAAACCGATGGTTTCTTTATCGGTTCACGACGAAAACCGGGGTCGGCGGCGAGGCGGGATTCCGGTGAGTCAGCGGCTCCAATGAGGCGGTGGGCAGCGTCGCGGGCAGGGTGCGGCGGCGGCGATGCAGCAGCGGCAGCAGGCGGTAGCGGTGGTTTGTGGTGGCGGCGCGGCTCGGCGAGGAGGCGGCGGCTGCAGGCGGTGGGGGCCTAGGCCCTATATAAAGGCCGGGGGGTGGCAGCTTGCTTGGGGAGGGGGCCGGCCCGGCGTGGAGTCCGGCTCGGACTCCCCCTCGGCGTCCGTGCCAGGCACGGTGGCGGCAGGAGGAAGGCGGCGCGGGGCCGCGGCCTACTCGGCAAGGCCTTCGGCCCAGTCGGGCGGGAACTTTTTTTAAAAGAAAAATAAATTCCTCAGAATAAAAATCCTAATAAAATATAAAAAATATAAAAATGCCAAAAACAATTTTCACCGTCTAAATAAAATATTTAGAACAAAGTGAACATTTTTCTGGCCTAAAAATGCAATTTTCCAAAATGCATATTTTTCTAATTCAAATAAAATTCAAATAAAATATTTATGTGATTTTAAAAAATTTCCTCCAATATTCCTCTCTTTTTTAAGAAGTCATATTATCTTCTCTTTTTTATTTTTAAATTGGAAAAATTGGAGAGAAAAATATTAAAATCAAAGTGATCCCTCTTTTCAAATTTGAGAAAGTTCAAATATGAAAATAAATGAAATCTCCAACTCTCTCCTTGGGTCCTTGAGTTGCTCAAGATTTCTAGGATCACAAACAAAATGCAATTAAAATATGATGTGCATATGATGACCTATGTATAACATCCAAATTGAAAATTGGGATGTTACAAACCTACCCCCCTTAAGATGAATCTCGCCCTCGAGATTCGGGTAGGCTAGAAAATAGGTGTGGGTGGTCTTTCTGTAGGTCTTTTTCTCGTTCCCAGGTGGCTTCATCCTCGATATGGTGGCTCCACTGAACTTTGCAAAACTTGATAACCTTGTTGCGTATAACTCGGCTGGCAAACTCGAGAATCTTTACAGGTTTCTCCTCATAGGTTAGATCACTCTCCAACTGAATTGCTTCTAGGGGCACTGTATCTCTTAGGGGAATATCGGCCATCTCAGCATGACACTTCTTCAACTGGGAAACGTGGAACACATCGTGAACTCCTGACAATCCTTCGGGTAATTCCAACTTGTAGGCAACCTCTCCCATACGTTCCAGAACTCGGTATGGTCCTACAAACCTCGGGGCTAACTTTCCCTTAACTCCAAATCATTTAACTCCTCGCAGTGGTGACACTCCAAGATACGCATGATCTCCAATTTCATAGACTACCTCCTTGCATTTGGTATTGGCATAACTCTTCTGCCTGGACTGAGCTACCTTTGGTCTATCCCGAATCAACTTAACCTTCTCTTCGGACTCTTTGATCAAATCTGGTCCAAACAACTGGCAGTCTCCAACTTCCTCCCACATTAACGGTGTCCTGCATCTCCTTCCATGCAAGGCTTCGAAAGGTGTCATCTTCAAACTAGCCTGATAACTGTTGTTGTATGAGAACTCTACATAAGGCAAATTGTCATCCCAACTAGATCCATAATCTAGCGCACAAGCTCTCAACATGTCCTCCAGAATCTGATTGACCCTCTCGGTCTGTCCATCTGTCTGCGGATGAAAGGTTGTACTGAACTCTAGCCTAGTACCCAGAGTCTGGTGCAATTGATTCCAAAACTTCGAAGTAAATTGTGTCCCTCTATCTGATACGATGGTCGTCGGAACTCCATGCAGACATACGATCCTGGTCATATATATCTTGGCCAACTTCACGCTTGTATAGGTGGTCTTCACCAGGATAAAGCGAGCTACCTTGGTCAAGCGATCAACTACTATCCAGATTGAATCATATCCCGATCGGGTCTTGGGTAATCTGGTGATGAAATCCATGCCAAGCTTGTCCCACTTCCATTCAGGTATCAGCATAGGCTGCAGTAATCCTGCTGGCTTCTGATCTTCTACCTTCACTCACTAACATACATCACACACTGCTACGTACTCGGCAATATCCTTCTTCATACCTGTCCACCAGAAACGCTCCATCAAATCCGAATACATCTTGGTGTTTCTGGGGTGAATCGAGTATGGCGAGTCATGAGCTTCCTGAAGTATTAACTTCCTGATCTCCACATCATTGGGCACATATATACGATCCTCAAACCATAAGGTCTCGTGCTCATCCTCACGGAAACCCTTGGCTTTTCCTTTGCTCATCTTCTCCTTTATCTCAGCAATTTCCTTATCATCCTTCTGAGCTTCTCGAATCTTTCCCAATAATGTAGACTGAACCTCCATTGTTGCAACAAAACCTCTTGGAACTATCTCCAAACGAAGCTCCTTGAGATTCTCGACTAACTCCTGCGGTAATCCTCCGCTTACAAGGGTATTGGCATAACTCTTCCGGCTCAAAGCGTCTACTACGACATTGGCCTTTCTTGGATGATAATACAATTTCATATCATAATCCTTTATGAGCTCCAACCATCTCCTTTGACTGAGATTTAACTCCTTCTGCGTGAAAATGTACTTCAAACTCTTGTGATCCGTGTACACATCAAATCTGTTTCCAATCAGAAAATGTTTCTAGGTATTAAGCGCATGCACTATGGATGCTAACTCCAAATCATGGGTGGAACAATTTAACTTGTGAGGTCGAAGCTGTCATGAGGCATATGAAACAACTCTTCCGTCCTGCATCAGTACACCTCCAAGTCAGCGAGAAGCATCGCAATACACTTGGAAATCCTTGCGTATATCCAGAAGAATCAGCACTGGGGCTGTAACCAAACGTTTCTTCAACTCCTAAACACTCACCTCGCAATCTTCATTCCATTTGAACTTGGTGTCCTTCTTCAACAACTCGGTCATGGGTTTCGCAATCTTGGAGAAATTCTCAATGAACCTCCGGTAATATCCTGCGAGTCCCAGAAAACTGCGGATCTCTCCAACTGAGGTGGGTGCCAACCACTCAGTGACAGACTGAACCTTGGTGGGGTATACTGCTATATCTTCTCCTGATATAACATGTCCAAGAAATCCAACTTCCATCAACAAAACTCACACTTGCTAAACTTGGCATACAACTGATGTTCCCTGAGCTTCTCAAGAACTAAGCGCAAGTGTTCCTTGTGTTCCTCTTCATTCTTCGAGTACACCAAAATATCATCAATGAACACCACTACAAACTTATCCAAAAACTCCATGAACACCTTGTTCATCATACTCATAAAATAGGCAGGGGCATTAGTCAATCCAAATAACATGACCGTGTACTCATACATCCCATGCCTTGTGGTAAAAGTTGTCATAGGTATATCATGTTCTCGGATCTTCAACTGGTGGTATCCTGATCGCAGATCGATCTTGGAAAATACTTTTTCTCCTTGCAGTTGGTCAAGCAAATCGTTGATCATCGGTAGTGGGTACTTGTTCTTGATTGTCACTTCATTCAATGCTCGATAAATCAACAACCATTCTCAAAGATCCATCCTTCTTCTCAACCAAGAGCACTGGGGCTCCCCACAGTGACGAACTTCGTCGAATGTAACCTTTCTCCAATAAATCCTTAATCTTCTTCTTAATTTCCTCCAGATCATTTGCGGGCATCCAGTATGGCCTCTTTGATATCGGTCTGGTGCCTGGCAACAGCTCTATCAAAAACTCTATGTCTCGATCTGGTGGCATGCCTGGTAGTTCCTCTGGAAATACATCCGGGTAATCCTTCACAACAGGCACTTCTTCCTGAACAACTCCCGGAAGAGAATTCACTTGGGTCCTCCTTGGCGCATGTCTGGACACATACTTGATCATTTTTCCTTCTGGGGTGGTGAGTAAAATTGACTTACTAGCACAATCGATATTTCCTCCATACTTTGATAACCAATCCATGCCTAATATTATATCCAATCCTTGGGATTCCAAAATTATTAGGTCTGAGGGGAAAACATGGCTACTAATGGTTAAGGGTATCCGGTCACACCATCGGTTGGCCATATACTCTGCTCCTGGCGAGCTTACTAACATGGTGACCTAAGGGCTAAGGTTGGTAACTTAAACTTGTCCAAAAATCCCCTTGATATGTATGAATGCGATGCTCTAGTATCGAAAAGAATGAGTGCGGTAAATGACTTAATCAAAAACTTACCAATCACTGCGTCAGGCTGATCTTCAACCTCCACGTTGATGTGGTTCACCTGACCTTTGGTGAAGGGATTGGGCTTCTTCCCAGAGTTTCCATTTCCATTGCCATTCTTCAACTCAGAACAATCGTTGGCGTAGTGCCCAGTCTTCCCGCACTTGTAACAGGTAACATGGCTCAGGTCCTTCTTGGCAGGCGTTGCTGGGTTGGGACGGTTCTGGTTACTGCTTGATCCATTCCCGTTTCCATTCTTAGGCCCACTATGGTTATGTGAGCTTCCTCCATTGTGGGTATGCCCTCCATGGTTATGGGTGTAACCTCCGGACTTAGGGGTAAAGCGAGGCTTCTGCTGAGCTCCAGAATTGTACTTCCCCTGTCCATACTTCCGTTTGCAGCTCTCTATCTGCTGTTGTTTGCTTTCAATCATAAGGTGTGACGCCCCGAGTCCGATGCACCAGGTGTCTTCCAGTTATTCGCTGTTGTTGCCATGTCGTTCTCTTGTGTGTTGCATCTTGTCATGTCATCATGTGCATTGCATCATCATGTTTTCAAAACTTGCATCTGTCCCGGTCTCCCAGTTCCTTCTGTTGTCTGTTCTGAGCCCAGCCACACTTTCACGCACCCGCGACATGTCCGAAATATTATTTTATAAGTGACCGTAAAATGTTCTCGGAATGGGTTGAAAGTTGGCGTGCGGTCTTATTATAGTGTAGATAGGCCCCCTGCCAAGTTTCATCGCATTTGGAGTCCGTCTGATGCCCCAACGGATAACTATGGCGACAACATAGTCGGTCAAATCGTCGGACGTTTTCGGTCTCCGAAAACTGTTGTTGGGGTTCCCCTTTATTTCCTCCCTAGACCGTCTACACAGTCCACTACTCACCGCCAGGCCCTACCTAACCTCTCTCGCCAGCCCGCGACCATCCTCGCGTGCGCCCGAAAGCCGTCCCGGACCCGACCCGGGCAGTCATCACCGTTGGGTCCGGATCATCCCCATACATCTACAAAACATCACCGTTTTCTTATTTGGACTCCCTAGCCTATTTTTCCTGACCGTGTGATTTTGATCGGAGGGACGAGATAGTCCCTGATCTAACCCACTCACTATATAAACTAGTCCAACCCTAGACCAATCCCTAAAACCTAGGCTTCTTGTCCCATCGCGCCGCCACCCGCTCTATCCCCATCGGGATCACCACCAACCAACCAGTGCGCTCCAACAATCCAAGCCTCCGATCCAATCCACCATCCAACCATCTCCCTCGATTTGCGTCTCCGCCCAACCTCAGCCGCCCCCGCTCCTCCTGAGTTTCCCTCGCCCGCAGCCACCTCCTCCTTGGGATTTTCGCCGATCCATCCATCGTCTCCACCAAATCGCAGAGACCAACCAGCCCCTCTTGATTTCATAGGAGCCCGAGCTCCTCCCGTTTGCTCCTTCTTCCATGGCACCGTCGCCGCCGGCATGCCCAGCCACCTGAACCGCGCCCCGTCTTCTCCGTCAACCAGGACCGGTCTCGTCCCGCTCTCTCCATCCTCTCTGGTTCTTCTTCCTCTCTCTCACCCCTCTGTCTCTTTTTTGAGAAGGAGCGCCAAGATGCCGCCGTGGTTGGCTGCCCGAGCATCGCTGGCCTCTAGCCCCTACCGCCGCGGATCCAGCGAGACCCTCCTTGAAAACCGCGCAAGTCCCTTCCGCCGGAGCCCCGCAGTCCCGCGCCGTCGCCTCCTCTCCATCGAGCGGGAGGACGAAGAGCAGTGCCTCCCCTGCCCGGCGCCATGGATGGCCGTCGCCCTGCTGCTCCGAGGTCAAGTCCCATTCGATTCTTCTGCTTTGCCACTACTCCCCGTCGGCCTTCCTGCATGCCCGCCGTCGCAAGTTCCGTGCGCCTGCTCGCAGCACCATCGCAA
The DNA here is from genome assembly GCF_003073215.2 of Triticum urartu. Classification (NCBI taxonomy): domain Eukaryota; kingdom Viridiplantae; phylum Streptophyta; class Magnoliopsida; order Poales; family Poaceae; genus Triticum; species Triticum urartu. The sequence goes on from NC_053024.1 coordinate 261,897,628, forward strand.
CCTCGCGCCGCTGCAGGCTCCCTGCCACACCTCTGCTTCTGCAGTCGACCAGGAGGAAGACGCCCCTGCCTCGAGCCACTCCAGCGCGTCAGCCGCGAGTTGACCGCGCCCTCACCCTGGCCCAACTCCAGCGACAACGTGGGCCTCCTCAAGCGCCACCCAATGAACCAGCCGGCCCACTGCTCCATCGTCCTGGGCCGAAGCCCATGGTGAGGCCCCAGCACCTCCTTGGTTTTTTTCTTTTCTTCCTCTATGCTGGCCCAACATGCTTCAGATTCGGCCCATGTATGTTTTTTAGCATCTGCGATTTGTCTAATTATCCAGAGACAGCAGTTTTGCAGTTGAGCCCCTAAACTTCATGCATATAATAACTTAATAATCATGCATCGGTTTAAAATGATTTATATATGAAAAATGCTTAGAATTGTGTCTAGTTTCACAATATCCAACTTTCATGCTTGTTTGAGATGTTTAAACTGTTGTTTGCTTAAATTTTCTCCAAGGCCATGCTAAAATGATTTAATTCATAACTAGTTAACCGTAGCTCCAAATTTAATAAACTTTATATGTAAATGGGGTAGAAAAATGCCTAGTTTAACATGGTGTACTTACTTTGAATGTTTAACAACTCTAAAATATGGTTTAGGGCAGAACAGTACCAAATCCATAAATTGCACATGAGGATTTTTCCGGACTTGTTGTTTGTTGTTCCAGCCTCATTTAAACTTGCCTAGATAGGTAGTTATCTTTTGCTTCACCCCTTGCCATGTTAAAAAACATTTAATATTGTTGGGTACATAAATGAGATCAAACTAAATAACTTGAATGTGGTGTTCTGTCAATATGCATCCCGATGCATATTGAGCTCCACTTAACTTGTAGTGTTGTTTGTGCACTTTGCCATGCCATGCATATTTAAACCGGACATGCATCATTCTTGTTTGTGCATCATGCCATGATTATGTGATGGTTGTTTACTATGTTGTTTACTTCTTTCCGGTGTTGCTTCTTCGGGTTAGTTCCGATAACGTCGCGTTTGTGAGGATCCGTTCAAGTACGTCCGTTCGTCTTCTTCATGGACTCGTTCTTCTTCCTTGCGGGATCTCAGGAAAGATGACCATACCCTCGAAATCACTTCTATCTTTGCTTGCTAGTTGCTCGCTCTATTTGCTATGCCGCGATACCTACCACTTGCTATATCAGGCCTCCCATATTGCCATGTCAAGCCTCTAACCCACATTTCCTAGAAAACCGTTGTTTGGCTATGTTACCGCTTTGCTCAGCCCCTCTTATAGTGTTGCTAGTTGCAGGTGAAGATGAAGTTTGTTCCATGTTTGGAACATGGATATGTTGGGATATCAAAATATCTCTTATTTAATTAATGCATCTATATACTTGGTAAAGGGTGGAAGGCTCGGCCTTATGCCTGGTGTTTTGTTCCAATCTTTTTGCCCTAGTTTCTGTCATACCGGTGTTATGTTCCTTGATTTTGCGTTCCTTACACGGTTGGGTGTTATGGGGACCCCTTGACAGTTCGCTTTAAATAAAACTCCTCCAGCAAGGCCCAACCTTGGTTTTACCATTTGCCTCACCACCACCTACCTTTTTCCCTTAGGAGTCGCGCTCTCGAGGGTCATCTTTATTTTAACCCCCCCTCGGGGCCAGTGCTTTTCTAAGTGTTGGTCCAACCTGAGCGATGTCCGGCGCCCCCTGGGCAACTAGGGTCTATGCCCCGACGTCTGGCTCATTCGGTGTGCCCTGAGAACGAGATATGTGCAGCTCCTATCGGGATTTGTCGGCACATCCGGGCGGCTTTGCTGGTCTTGTTTTACCATTGTCGAAATGTCTTGTAACCGGGATTCCGAGTCTGATCGGGCCTTCCTGGGAGAAGGAATATCCTTCGTTGACCGTGAGAGCTTGTGATGGGCTAAGTTGGGACACCCCTGCAGGGTTTGAACTTTCCAAAGTCATGCCCGCGGTTATGGGCAGATGGGAATTTGTTAATGTCCAGTTGTAGAAAACTTAACACTTAATCTAACTAAAATGCATCAACCACGTGTGTAGCCATGATGGTCTCTTTCTTGTGTGATGCTTGAAGGTAAGTAGTTTCAGGATCACTTCTTGATCACTTCTAGTTCACGACCATGCTTTGCTTCTCTTCTCGCTCTTATTTGCATATGTTAGCCACCATATATGCTAGTGCTTGCTGCAGCTCCACCTCACTACCCTTTCCTACCCATAAGCTTAAATAGTCTTGATCTCGCGGGTGTGAGATTGCTGAGTCCTCGTGGCTCACAGATACTTCCAAATAGTTGTAGGTGCCAATGATACCAGTGCAGATGACGCAACTGAGATCAAGTGAGTGCTCGATGAAGGTCGTGTTCGTTGTTTTGTTTCTTTTCCGGTTGATCAGTAGTGGAGCCCAGTTGGGACGATCGGGGATCTAGCATTTGGGATTGTCTTCTTTTATTTTGGTTCCGTAGTCGGACCTTGATTATATTCTGGATGATGTATGTTTAACTTGTATTTGTGTGAAGTGGCGATTGTAAGCCAACTCTTTATCCCATTCTTATTCGGCATATGGGATTGTGTGAAGATTACCCCTCTTGCGACAAAACCACAATGCGGTTATGCCTCTAAGTCGTGCCTCGACACGTGGGAGATATAGCCACATTGTGGGTGTTACAAGTTGGTAATCAGAGCCTTCCCCGACTTAGGAGCCCCCTACTTGATCGAATCGCTGACGTTGTTGTGTCTAGAACAAAATGTTTTGAGTCTTAGGATTATATATATCGGACAGTAGGATTCTTTTTACTCCTCAGTCTCTTCGTCGCTCTGGTGAGGCCTCCTGACGTAGAGTTTTGACTCTTCTCTCCTCAAATTTCACTAAAAAAATTAGGATCACACGGGTATCTTGGAATCGTTCCGATGGTTTTGTGACGAGAACATTGTTCTTGGTGCCTCCTAACATTTAGGGGTTGTGGCAGTGTCCCAGGGAGTTGAGCTCCGAGGTGTTGTCGTCACAATTTTATCGTTGCAGTTCTGGAATACCTGAGTTTCGCCGACATCGAAAATCTCTTTTATGCAGTTGTTGGTGACATAACCTCGATGCCACCCAGTACTGGGGTGGGAGTTTGGGAGTATTGCCATAACTTGTATAATGGATGCTTTTCGAAGGTTGAGGTAAATGATTTCTGAAGGTTTCTTGGTTATGTGTTGAAGGATGGATACAACTGGATGTAGGAATTGTTAGTTTGGGTGAGATATTATGCTTCCCCTGTATCCCCAACACCTGGTTGCATAACCAGAAAGTTTTGGGAGTTTATAAGTGGGAATTCAAGTAGCTCCTAGGATATATTTCCGATAGATGTATGATATGAAATTGGGGTTCGACGTCTAGTGGTCCGCCTATCCACAGTTGGTTTAAAGTGGTCTCATTGTGTCTTAAAGAGTCCTTGGCTATGCTGACTCGGGGACGCTTCATATGTCATGTGCACTGCCTTGTAGATGATGGTGTTGTACGATCGAGCCCGTGTGGGCCCCACCATGAAAACTTCGGACAAAATCTCTATCATATGTTTGTTCCGGCTTATTTTGCTAGCCAATCCTTTGTTTTGTTTTGAGTTGTGGTATTCGAGTTGCTTCAATGTCAAGTGTTGATTCCATACCTTCCCTAAGCGGTGTTCTCATATTTCTATGTGGATGCTAATCCTTCATGATAATCAAGATTGTCATGTCAATCCTTTTCAATCGGCGTGTTTCTCTTCAAGTGGATCCGATCATTTCAACATCCGCAAGATCACCTCTCGGTTTTTCCCAATGTTGATTCGTTTCATCTTTCCCCAAGTTGCCTTTGTTTTCCCGCTCACCCACCCCTTTTTCTTCAAGGACTCAGATTTCTGAATCAAGTATCATTTTATTCATGGTAAGTCTATCCATTCTTTTCCGTCAATATTCTTATCCAGTGATTCTCTTGGAGATTCTAAGGAAGATTCAAGTTCGTCACTCTTCACTCGTTTTCTTCTCCGGTGGATCCAATCCAAGATTTCAGTGTTAATCTTATCCTTTTCCGCTTTTCACAATGCTTTCTCATATTGGTGCACCTCTTAATCACTCATCTCTCTCTATTCATATCCGAAGTGCGGAAGATATCCCAGGAGATTCGTGTTTTCATTCCTTATCTGTTCAAGATATCTCGAGGCTGTTATCTGTTTCAAGCTATCGGTGCAATATCTTTCTTCTAAATCGTCCAACGGTGTTTCTTTTGAGTGGGCCCTAACCCACAGGTCTTTTCCCAGGATCTTACCTGACTCTTCTAATTCTTCCCGGAGCTGCCCTCAAATTTTCTCAAAGTTTGACGTAAGAATGAGTTATTATCAGTCAAATGCCTTTCTCCAAGATCTTTCAATTCTTTTCATCATTGGTTCAACCTTTCTAATTTCCATTCCGGAGTGCCTCAACAATTCAAGGTGGTGGTTCTCTCAAACATTTGAAGACCGAAGAAGAGTTTTAGCTCCAAATCTTATCCGTCCTCTCAGAGATTCATGGTTCTATCTTGATGCCATCCCTTCATAACTGTTTTCGATTGTGAGAATTCTTTTCACCCTTCAGGAGCAATTCAAGAGCCTTTTCAGTTTGATTCTCCAAAGGTCATCATTTCAGGATTATTCATTCCAACTTTCAGCTCTCGTTCTCCAAATCTTACTGATGCTTCGTTCAAGTTTTCTCTAATCAATTCAGGATCTCTTTGTTCACTTGCATCTAAATTCTCTCAAGTATCTTCGCTTATTTTCCAATTCCTCCTGCTGATGTGTTCATTTTCTTCATTCATTTTAAATTCTTACGGTGGTTCGTTCAAGATTTCTCTTCCTTCGTTATCATATCAATTCATTCATTGTTTCCAAATCCTACCGGTGGTCCATTGAGTTTGCGCCATATCTATCTTAATCCTTTCTACGAGAATAAGTAGTATGCCAAATCCGTTAGTTGTCATCAATTTAAATTGGTGAAGGATAAGCATAGTGTAATTCTTATTCTTGTTTCATCGAGTAAATTCAATTCCTTATTCTGGAGGTTCATCAAAATTCTTTATTTCATTGTTCCATCTTTTCTTTTCCCAGAGTTCCAAGCTCTTTCAATTATATCATTTCGAAGCTTCATCTAATCATTGCAAGGCCTCAATCTTATTCTTTTCATCCTTCACTTCTTTTGGACCATTCTTTTATTACCGGAGTTCTTCATGGAGGTTCTACATGGTGGTTCATCAAGGATTTAATTCCTTCTCGAAGTGTTCATCGAGATTCTTCTAAGAGGAGCTCAATTATTCTTCATCTTGCATTCTGAAGTGCAATTCGTTCTACCTTATCTTTTGAGGTGGTGTTAAGTCATTTTTGACAATTGCTTAGTGTTTCATGATTCACAAGTTGTCCAGGATGACATATTGTATACCCATCATTTTCAATTCGTTCATGAGATCCTTCGTAATCCATCAGTCTCTTCATTCGAGTTATCTTGGGTTATATTTCACCTAAAGCTTTCCCTAAGGTTTGTTGCTTTTATGGTGATTATAAATGACCCAAGGCCTTCATTTATCCTCCCGGTGAGATAAGCTTCTCATCTCCTTGTTGATGTCAATTCAATCTTTTTCCCGTGAGTGGCAGGTTGTCACCTCAAAATTTTGAGAAGTTTTCCATAAGCCCACTACAAGCTTATTTGTTTCGTTGTTGGTTTTCCAACAACTCCGTTATAATTTTCTTGGAAGGGTGTTCTCCAAGCTCATTTGTGGCAGAAGTTGCCATTTTTCTTCTCAATTGTTTCCTTTCCAACGATCCAACTTCTATTCTTTCGTTCCGGAGGCATTGTGATGTTGCTCTCTTCACCCATCATCCCATTTTCGTCAAAGATCATGTTCTTTCCTTTTGCTTATTCATTCAACTAGAGTGTCGTGTCCTCCATTCAAGTCCTCTCATCTTGTCAAGTTCATGTTCTATTCCTTCCATTTACGGTCGGAGTGTTGTCCAAATTATATCATTCTTATTCCTTCTCTATCTTGTTTTAACCGGAGTGTTGTGGCTATCATTCCTCTTCTAACCGGAGTCTCATCCAAGTGCTTTCATTTTGCCAAGTTCATATTATTGCCTTCCGTTTCCAACCGAGGTGTTGTCGTAATTGATCTTTACCGTTACTCGTACACCACGTTTCATCCGGAGTGCTTGCATGTACTTCTTGTCCATCGCAACCCTTTTTCTTATGTCTTTCAACAAACAAGGTTCTAGTAATGTTCCTTGTTCCTCTTTTCTAATGGAGTGTTTTCAACTTCGTTCATCTCCATGGTTTTCTTTCTTTCAAGTTTTCAACCTATCAAGGTTCTTTGGTTTCACTCATTTGTTAAAGAAGCAACTTAGTTTACCTCTTCTCTTCCCCTTCCGCTTCTCTCCGGTGCCATCCTAGATCTCGGGACGAGATCCTCTCGTAGTGGTGGAGTGTTGTGACGCCCCGAGTCCGATGCGCCAGGTGTCTTCCAGTTATTCGCTGTTGTTGCCATGTCGTTCGCTTGCGTGTTGCATCTTGTCATGTCATCATGTGCATTGCATCATCATGTTTTCAAAACTTGCATCTGTCCCGGTCTCCCAGTTCCTTCCGTTGTCCGTCCTGAGCCCAGCCACACTTGCACGCGCCCGCGGTATGTCCGAAATATTATTTTATAAGTGACTGGAAAATGTTCTCGGAATGGTTTGATAGTTGGCGTGCGGTCTTATTATAGTGTAGATAGGCCGCCTGCCAAGTTTCATCGCATTCGGAGTTCGTCTGACGCCCCAATGGATAACTATAGCGACAATATAGTCGGTCAAATCGTCGGACATTTTTGGTCTCCGAAAACTGTTGTCGGGGTTCCCCATTCTTTCCTCCCTAGACCGTCTACACAGTCCACTACTCACCGCCAGGCCCTACCTAACCTCTCTCGTCAGCCCGCGAACCTCCTCGTGCGCGCCCGAAAGCTGTCCCGGACCCGACCCGGGCAGTCGTCACCGTTGGGTCCGAATCATCCCCATACATCTACAAAACATCACCGTTTTCTTATTTGGACACCCTAGCCTATTTTTCCTGACCGTCCGATTTTGATCGGAGGGACGAGATAGTCTCTGATCTAACCTACACACTATATAAACTAGTCCAACCCTAGACCAATCCCTAAAACCTAGGCTTCTTGTCCCATCGCGCCGCCACCCGCTCTATCCCCATCGGGATCACCAGCAACCAACCAGTGCGCTCCACCAATCCAAGCCCCCGATCCAATCCACCATCCAACCATCTCCCTCGATTTGCGCCGCCGCCCAACCTCAGCCGCCCCCGCTTGTTATCCCATCTTGTTATCCTCGATGGCAACGATACAATACATGCCTTGCTGCCCCTTCTGTCACTGGGAAAGGACACCGCAAGATCGAACCCAAAGCCAAGCACTTCTCCCATGGCAAGAACTACCAATCTAGTTGGCCAAACCAAACGGATAACTCGAAGAGACTTGCAAAGATAACCAATCATACATAAAAGAATTCAGAGAATATTCAAATATTATTCATAGATAGACTTGATCATAAACCCACAATTCATCGGTCTCAACAAACACACCGCAAAAAGAAGAATATTACATCGAATAAATCTCCACGAGAGAGGGGGAGAACTTTGTATTGAGATCCAAAAAGAGAGAAGAAGCCATCTATCTACTAACTATGGACCCGAAGGTCTGAGGTAAACTACTCACACTTCATCGGAGGGGCTATGATGATGTAGAAGCCCTCCGTGATGACGGCCCTCTCCGGCGGAGCTCCAGAACAGGCCCCAAGATGGGATCTCGTGGATACAGAAAGTTTCGGCAGTGGAATTAGGTTTCTGGCTCCTGTTCTATTCGTTTGGGGGTACGTAGGTATATATAGGAGGAAGAAGTACGTCGGTGGAGCTCCGAGGGGCCCACGAGGCAGGGGGCGCGCCCCCACCCTCGTGACCGCCTCTCTGATGCCTTGGCATAGGGTCCAAGTCTCCTGGATCACGTTCGGTGAGAAAATCACGTTCCCGAAGGTTTCATTCCGTTTGGACTCTGTTTGATATTCCGTTTCTTCGAAACACTGAAATAGGCAAAAAACAGCAATTCTGGGCTAGGCCTCCGGTTAATAGGTTAGTCCCAAAAATAATATAAAAGTGGAAAATAAAGCCCAGTATAGTCCAAAATAGTAGATAATATAGCATGGAGCAATCAAAAATTATAGATACGTTGGAGACGTATCAGTCATCACCTTCTTCAGGTCTATCATGCTGGCACACATCTGGTTCTCCTGTCGACGAATGTGTTGGTTTAACTCCTGGATGTAAGCTGCAATGGACTTGTCCCTCCTGGTGCTGATCGTCTCCCATTTCTCATCTCGGCGTCCACATATCTGTTAAATGGTGTCCTTAAGATCCTTGTGGTAAACTTGGCCGATGCGTCCCATGGTGATGTGAGCTGCCATGCTCTTTCCTAGACTCCAGGTTGGTGCGTCGAAGGAAAACTCTATGGGCTCCGTAACTGGTGTTAATGTCCTTCCTGGAACATGTACTCGAATGGTCCAGTGCTCTTCTTTGGGTAGAGTGGCGGTGTATGTCCCGGTGAAGCTTGGTATTTCGATGTTCTGGTATCTAGTGGCCTCCTTCAGGTGTCGTCCAAAAGGGTTGTCTTCATCCGGTTGAGCAAACTTGTTCCTTGAATCCGCCATCTATAGATTGGAAAGTGGAGAAGAGTCAGAAATGAGTAGAGAAGAGTGACCTAAGGCTTATCTTAGTGGTCGCGTCCTACAGTCAACCTGGCTCTGATACCATCTTGTAGCGATCCGACCTCAACGATCAAATCTCTGTGCATAAGTGTCATCCCTGGATCGGTAATGCTGACACACACAGTACTTGTAGGATTTATAACAGAGTTCAATCACACACTTATTACATTGAATATCTCAAAAGAGAGTACTTATTACAATAATATGGCTGAAGGCCATCTAATGAAGATAACAGCGGAAGGCTTCGAACGTAAAAATGAGTCCATCAACTCCAACGGCATAGCTGATTGCAAGACAACAATGTAGCGCACTGATGTCTACTACACAACCTTCTTCTTGTAGACGTTGTTGGGCCTCGAAGTGCAGAGGTTTGTAGGACAGTAGCAAATTTCCCTCAAGTGGATGACCTAAGGTTTATCAATCCATGGGAGGCGTAGGATGAAGATGGTCTCTCTCAAGCAACCCTGCAACCAAATAACAAAGAGTCTCTTGTGTCCCCAACACACCCAATACGATGGTAAATTGTATAGGTGCACTAGTTCGGCGAAGAGATGGTGATACAAGTGCAATATGGATAGTAGATAATAGTTTTTGTAATCTGAAAATATAAAAACAGCAAGGTAACTAACGATAAAAGTGAGCACAAAGGGTATTGCAATGCGTTGAAACAAGGCCTAGGGTTCATACTTTCACTAGTGCAAATTCTCTCAACAATAATAACATAATTGGATCATATAACTTTCCCTCAACATGCAACAAAGAGTCACTTCAAAGTCCCTAATAGCGTAGAACAAACGAAGAGATTATGGTAGGGTATGAAACCACCTCAAAGTTATCCTTTCTGATCGATCTATTCAAAAGTCTGTAGTAAAATAACATGAAGCTATTCTTTCCGTTCAATCTATCATAGAGTTCGTACTAGAATAACACCTTAAGACACAAATCAACCAAAACCCTAATGTCACCTCAAGTATCCATGGGTACGATTATATGATATGCATCACACAATCTCAGATTCATCTATTCAAACCAACACAAAGTACTTCAAAGAGTGCCCCAAAGATTCTACCAGAGAGTCAAGACGAAAACGTATGCCAACCCCTATGCATAGGTTCATGGGCGGAACCCGCAAATTGATCACCAAAACATACATCAAGTGGATCACGTGATATCCCATTGTCACCACAGATAAGCACGTGCAAGACATACATCAAGTGTTCTCAAATCCTTAAGGACTCAATCTGATAAGATAACTTCAAAGGGAAGACTCAATCCATTATAAGAGAGTAGAGGGGGAGAAACATCATAAGATCCAACTATAATAGCAAAGCTCGCGATACATCAAGATCGTACCACCACAAGAACACGAGAGAGAGAGAGATCAAACACATAGCTACTGGTACATACCCTCAGCCCCGAGGGAGAACTACTCCCTCCTCGTCATGGAGAGCACCGGGATGATGAAGATGGCCATCGGAGATGAATTCCCCCCTCCGGCAGGGTGCCGGAACGGGTCTAGATTGGTTTTCGGTGGCTACGGAGGCTTCTGGCGGCGAAACTCCCAATCTATTCTCGTCATCGAAGTTTTTAGGATATATATATATATGAGGAAGAAGTACGTCGGTGGATCTCTGGGCTGTCCACGAGGCAGGGGGGCGCGCCCCCCACTCTCGTGGGCAGCCCGGGACTCTTCTGGTCCATCTCCGATACTCCATGGGCTTCTTCTGGTCCAAAAATAAGTTCCATGAAGTTTCAGGTCAATTGGACTCCATTTGATTTTCCTTTTCTGTGATACTCTAAAACAAGGAAAAAACAGAAACTGGCACTGGGCTCTAGGTTAATAGGTTAGTCCCAAAAATCATATAAAATAGCATATAAATGCATATAAAACATCCAAGGTTGATAATATAATAGCATGGAACAATCAAAAATTATAGATATGTTGGAGACGTATCAGCATCCCCAAGCTTAATTCCTGCTCGTCCTCGAGTAGGTAAATGATAAAAACAGAATTTTTGATGTGGAATGCTACCTAACATATTTATCCATGTAATCTTATTTATTGTGGCATGAATATTCAGATCCATAAGATTCAAGACAAAAGTTTAATATTTACATGAAAACAATAATACTTCAAGCATACTAACAAAGCAATCATGCCTTCTCAAAATAACATGGCCAAAGAAAGCTATCCCTACAAAATCATATAGTCTGGCTATGCTCTATCTTCATTACACAAAATATTTAAATCATGCACAAACCCGATGACAAGCCAAGCAGTTGTTTCATACTTTTGATGTTCTCAAACTTTTTCAATCTTCACGCAATATATGAGCATGAGTCATGGATATAGCACTATAGGTGGAATAGAATGGTGGTTGTGGAGAAGACAAAAAGGGAGAAGATAGTCTCACACCAACTAAGCATATGAACAGGCTATGGAGATGCCCATCAATAGATATCAATGTGAGTGAGTAGGGATTGCCATGCAACGGATGCACTAGAGCTATAAGTGTATGAAAGCTCAAAAAGAAACTAAGTGAGTGTGCATCGAACTAGCTTACTCATGAAGACCTAGGGCATTTTGAGGAAGCCCATCGTTGGAATATACAAGCCAAGTTCTATAATGAAAATTTTCCCACTAGTATATGAAAGTAACAACATAAGAGACTCTCTATCATGAAGATCATGGTGCTACTTCGAAGCACAAGTGTGGTAAAAGGATAGTAGCATTGTCCCTTCTCTCTTTTTATCTCATTTTTTTAATTTAGCCTTTTCTCCTCTTTTTTATGGCCCCCTTTTTTTTAGTCCGGAGTCTCATCCCGATTTGTGGGGGAATCATAATCTCCATCATTGTTTCCTCACTGGGACAATGCTCTAATAATGATGATCATCACACTTTTATTTACTTACAACTCAAGAATTACAACTCGATACTTAGAACAAAATATGACTCTATATGAATGCCTCCGGCGGTGTACCGGGATGTCCAATGAATCAATAGTGACATGTATGGAAGAAATATGAACGGTGGCTTTGCCACAAATACGATGTCAACTACATGATCATGCAAAGCAATATGACAATGATGGAGCGTGTCATAATAAATGAAACGGTGGTAAGTTGCATGGCAATATATCTCGGAATGGTTGTGGAAATGCCATGATAGGTAGGTATGGTGGCTGTTTTGAGGAACGTATATGGTGGGTTTAAGGTACTGGTGAATGTTGCGCGATACTAGAGAGGCTGGCAATGGTGGAACGGTGAGAGTGTGTATAATCCATGGACTCAACATTAGTCATAAATAACTCACATACTTATTGCAAAAATCTATTAGTTATCGAAACAAAGTACTACGCGCATGCTCCTAGGCAGATAGATTGGTAGGAAAATACCATCGCTCATCCCCGACCGCCACTCATAAGGAATACAATCAATAAATAAATCATGCTCCAACTTCATCACATAACGGTTCACCATACGTGCCTGCCACGGGGATCACAAACTTTAACACAAGTGTGTCTCAAATTCACAACTACTCAACTAGCATGACTCTAATATCACCATCTTCATATCTCAAAACAATCATCAAGTATCAAACTTCCCATAGTATTCAATGCACTCTATATGAAAGTTTTTATTATACCCCACTTGGATGCCCATCATATTAGGACTAGTTTCATAACCAGAGCAAACTACCATGTTGTTCTAAAGACTCTCAAAATAATATAAGTGAAGCACAAGAGTTCATCTATTTGTTCAAAATAAAACCACCATCGTGCTCTGAAAGGATATAAGTGAAGCACTAGAGCAAATAAAAAACTACTCTGAAAGATATAAGTGAAGATCAATGAGTAGTCGAATAATCATGCAACTATGTGAAGACTCTCTAACATTTAAGAATTTCAGATCTTGGTATTTTATTCAAACAGCAAGCAAAACAAAATAAAATAAAATGATGCTCCAAGCAAAACACATATCATGTGGTGAATAAAAATATAGCTCCAAGTAAAATTACCGATGGATGAGGACGAAAGAGGGGATGCCTTCCGGGGCATCCCCAAGCTTTGGATTTTTGGTGTCCTTAGATTATCTTGGGGTGCCATGGGCATCCCCAAGATTAGGCTCTTGCCACTCCTTGTTCCATACTCCATCAAATCTTTACCCAAAACTTGAAAACTTCACAACACAAAACTTAAATAGAAAATCTCGTGAGCTCCGTTAGTATAAGAAAATAAATCACCACTTAGGTGCTGTTGTGAACTCATTCTAAATTCATATTGTTGTATTATCTACTGTATTCCAACTTCTCTATGGTTCATACCCTCCGATACTACTCATAGATTCATCAAAATAAGCAAACAACACATAGAAAACAGAATCTGTCAAAAACAGAACACTCTGTAGTAATTTGTAGGATTCGAGTACTTATGTACTCCAAAAATCCTGAGAAATTAGGAAGTCCTAGGCAATTTTTTTATTAATCTGCTTCAAGTGGAATTGGTATTTTATCGCTCTCTGGTAAAAATGAAAATTATTCTCGTGAGCGCATACTTTCTGTTTTTTACAACAAGATCAAATAACAATCACCCAAGAAGATCCTAAAGGCTTTACTTGGCACAAACACTAATTAAAACATAAAAAACACAATCCTGACAGATGATAAATGATTAATTTATTACTAAATAGGAACAAAAGGCAAGGAGCAAAAATAAAATTGGGTTGCCTCCCAACAAGCGCTATCGTTTAACGCCCCTAGCTAGGCATGATTCAATGATGCTTACATAAAAGATAAGAATTGAAACATAAAGAGAGCATCATGAAGAATATGACTAGCACATTTAAGTCTAACCCACTTCCTATGCATAGGGATTTTGTGAGCGAACAACTTATAGCAACAATAATCAACTAGCATAGGAAGGCAAAACAAGCATAACTTCAAAACTTTAAGCACATAGAGAGGAAACTTGATATTATTGCAATTCCTACAAGCATATGTTCCTCCCTCATAATAATTTTCAGTAGCATCATCAATGAATTCAACAATATAACCAGCACCTAAAGCATTCTTTTCATGACCTACCACCATAGAAATTTTACTACTCTCCACATAAGCAAAATTCTTCTCATTCGAAATAGTGGGAGTATCATAAAAAACTCAAATACCATAAATTGTTTCCACATTAAAAGTGTAATGTTCAGAAAAAGGGTAATCATAATCATGACAAGTTTTATAAATATAATCATCTCTACTCTTTATAGGATAAGTGTCACCTCAATAGTCATCATAAATAGGAGGCATGCTATCATCATAATAAATTTGCTCATCAAAACCCGGTGGACTAAAAATATCATCTCCATTAAACGTAGCATCCCCAAGCTTGGGAGAAACATTAATTGCAGCAAATATATTCTCAAACATGTCATTATCATCAAACATAGCATCCCCAAGCTTGGGCCTTTTAATATCATAAGCATAATCACTCTCATCATTAATAGTATGGATAGCACCAATAGTATAGCAATTATCATCATCAGAATGAGTAATAGGAGCAATATTATTTGGGAGAGATACCTTTCTACCTTTGCTTCTCTGTCTTTTCTTTTTCTTCTTCACATCATGTGTGGGTTCAACCCTCTTTTTGGAGCTCCTTATTAATGAGATTGGTTGAATACAAGGCTCCTCCTCGTTACCTGATTCATCATAAGAAATAATAGGAGGATATTGGGAAGTATCTTCCCTTTCGTTAGTATTCTCTTCATCTTATATTTGTTTTGTTTTCTTCATATAATTGGCAATATAAGGATTTTCAATGCAATTCACCGCACAATACATATAAATTTCTTCTAGATCAATATCGAGGAATTTCTCGAGGTTATATTCTGGAATAATCTTAGTTTGACGTTTCATTTCTTCATAACCCAATAGCAAACTAAGTTCATTATAATGTGCAAGGGAAATCAAGTCATCACAATTTTTTGACACGATTCGATCATGAAACAATTTGCAATTGATATTTAAATGACCATGTTCATTGCAAAGTTCACAAGTATGGCTAAGAAATTTTAAATTTTTAGCACTAACATTTAGCCTTTCTTGCAACCATTTAGTTTCTAAATGCTTATGCCTCTTGCAATATCTATCTTCCCTATTTGGTGTGTACTTGCAAACCCAATGCACTCCACAAAAAGTGACATGTTTATGGGAGACATTTTCATCATAACTAGTGCGATCATCATTAGTACTATGGATATTCAAGGAGTTCATACTAACAACATTGCAACCATGGTCATCATCCAAAGATTTAGTGCCAAACATTTTAATGCATTCTTCTTCTAAAACTTTGGCACAATTTTCTTTTCCATCATACTCACGAAAGATATTAAAAAAGATGAAGCGTATGAGGCAAACTCAATTCCATTTTTTTGTAGTTTTCTTTTATAATCTAAACTAGTGCTAAAACAAGAAACAAAAAGATTCGATTGCAAGATCTAAAGATATACCTTTAAGCTCTAACCTCCCCGACAACGGCGCTAGAAAAGAGCTTGATGTCTACTACACAACCTTCTTCTTGTAGACGTTGTTGGGCCTCCAAGTGCAGAGGTTTGTAGGACAGTAGCAAATTTCCCTCAAGTGGATGACCTAAGGTTTATCAATTCGTAGGAGGCATAGGATGAAGATGGTCTCTCTCAAGCAACCCTACAACCAAATAACAAAGAGTCTCTTGTGTCCCCAACAAGCCCAATACAATGGTAAATTGTATAGGTGCACTAGTTCGGCGAAGAGATGCTGATACAAGTGCAATATGGATGGTAGATAAAGGTTTTTGTAATCTGAAAATATAAAAACAGCAAGGTAACTAATGATAAAAGTGAGCACAAACGGTATTGCAATGCGTTGAAGCAAGGCCTATGGTTCATACTTTCACTAGTGCAAGTTCTCTCAACAATAATAACATAATTGGATCGTATAACTATCCCTCAACATGCAACAAAGAGTCACTCCAAAGTCACTAATAGCGGAGAACAAACGAAGAGATTATGGTAGGGTACGAAACCACCTCAAAGTTATTCTTTCTGATCAATCTATTCAGGAGTCCGTAGTAAAATAACATGAAGCTATTCTTTCCGTTCAATCTATCATAGAGTTCGTACTAGAATAACACCTTAAGACACAAATCAACCAAAACCCTAATGGCACCTAGATACTCCAATGTCACCTCAAGTATCCATGGGTATGATTATACGATATGCATCACACAATCTCAGATTCATCTATTCAAACCAACACAAAGAACTTCAAAGAGTGCCCCAAAGATTATACTAGAGAGTCAAGACGAAAACGTGTGCCAACCCCTGTTCATAGGTTCATGGGTGGAACCCGCAAGTTGATCACGAAAACATACATCAAGTGGATCAATAGAATACCCCATTGTCACCACGAGTATCCCACGTAAGACATACATCAAGTGTTCTCAAATCCTTAAAGACTCAATCTGATAAGATAACTTCAAAGGGAAAACTCAATCCATTACAAGAGAGTAGAGGGGGAGAAACATCATAAGATCCAACTATAATAGCAAAGCTCGCGATACATCAAGATCGTACCACCTCAAGAACACGAGAGAGAGAGAGAGATCAAACACATAGCTACTGGTACATACCCTCAGCCCCGAGGGTGGACTAGTCCCTCCTCATCATGGAGAGCGTCGGGATGATGAAGATGGCCACCGGAGAGGGATTCCCCCTCCGGCAGGGTGCCGGAGCGGGTCTAGATTGGTTTTCGGTGGCTACGGAGGCTTCTGGCGGCGGAACTCCCGATCTATTGTGGTCCTCGAAGTTTTTAGGGTATATGGGTATATATAGGAGGAAGAAGTACATTGGTGGATCTCCGGGCTGCCCACGAGGCAGGGGGCGCGCCCAGGGCACGGCCCCCACCCTCGTGGGCAGCCCGGGACTCTCCTGGTCCATCTCCGATACTCCGTGGGCTTCTTCTGGTGCAAAAATAAGTTCCGTGAAGTTTCAGGTCAATTGGACTCCGTTTGATTTTCCTTTTCTGTGATACTCTAAAACAAGGAAAAACAGAAACTTGCACTGGGCTTTGGGTTAATAGGTTAGTCCCAAAAATCATATAAAATAGCATATAGATGCATATAAAATATCCAAGGTTGATAATATAATAGCATGGAACAATAAAAAATTTAGATACGTTGGAGACGTATCAAGCCCATCCCGAGGAAGATGACCTCGAACATGGAGGCCAAGGCGCTGACAGGGGGCATGCTTGTGAAGGAGTTCCTGAGGCAGCACCTGGAGCCGCTCCAGTCGCATACGGGCCCCATGTGTAACGCCCTCGATGCGGCTATATCTCCCATGTGTCGAAGCACGACTTAGAGGCATAACCGCATTGAAAGGAATGTCGCAAATGAGGTAATCTTCACACAACCCATGTAATACATAAGGGAAAGAGATACATAGATGGCTTACAACCGCCACTTCACACAATTACATGAATAAAGCATTACATCATCCAAATACAATCAAGGTCCGAATACGGAACCAAAATAAAAGAAGACTACCCCAAATGCTACACAGATCCCCGATCGACCCCAACTGGGCTCCACTACTGATCAACTAGAACGAAACAACACAAAGGACAAGATCTTCATCGAGCTCCTCCTTGAGCTTGTTTGCGTCACCTGCTCGGTAACATCGGCACCTGCAAACTGGTTTTGGAAGTATATGTGAGTCACGGGGACTCAACAATCTCACACCCTCGCGATCAAGACTATTTAAGCTTATGGGTAGGGTAAAAGGTATGAGGTGGAGCTGCAGCAAGCGACTAGCATATATGGTGGCTAACATACGCAAAAGAGAGCGAGAAGAGAAGGCAAAAGCACGGTTGAGAAACTATGATCAAGAAGTGATCCTAGAACAACCTACGTCAAGCATTACTCCAACACCGTGTTCACCACCCGGACTCCGCCGAGAAGAGACCATCACGGTTACACACGCGGTTAGTGCATTTTAATTAAGATCAACTTCAGGTTTTCTACAACCGGACATTAACAAATTCCCATCTGCCCATAACCACGGGCACGGCTTTCGAAAGTTCAAAACCCTGCAGGGGTGTCCCAACTTAGCCCATCCCAAGCTCTCATGGTCAACGAAGGATATTCCTTCTCCCAGGAAGACCCGATTAGGCTCGGAATCCTGGTTACAAGACATTTCTACAATGGTAAAACAAGACCAGCAAAGCCACCCGAATGTGCTGACAAATCCCGATAGGAGCTGCACATATCTCTTTCTCAGGGCACATCGGATTGTCCAAACTTCCGGTAGGCTAGCCCAGAGTTTCCCCTGGTGGGCACCGGTGGCTGACAAGGTGGACCAACACTCAGAGGAGCACTGGCCCGGGGGTTTAAATAAAGATGACCCTTGAGCCGGCCGACTCAAGGGAAAGAAAAGGCTAGGTGGCGAATGGTAAAACCAATGTTGGGCCTTGCTGGAGGAGTTTTATTCAAGGCGAACTGTCAAGGGGTTCCCATTATAACCCAACCGCGTAAGGAACGCAAAATCCGGGAACATAACACCGATATGACGGAAACTAGGGCGGCAAGAGTGGAACAAAACACCAGGAATAAGGCCGAGCCTTCCACCCTTTACCAAGTATATAGATGCATTAATTAAATAAGAGATATTGTGATATCCCAATAAAATAACCATCATGTTCCAACAAGGAACAAACTTCAATCTTCACCTGCAACTACAACGCTATAAGAGGGGCTGAGCAAAGTGGTAACATAGCCAAACAACAGTTTGCTAGGACAAGGTGGGTTAGAGGCTTGGCTCAACAATATGGGAGGCATGATAAGAAAGTGGTAGGTATCGTAGCATAGGCATAGCAAAAGAGCGAGCAACTAGCAAGCAAAGATAGAAGTGATTTCGAGGGTATGGTCATCTTGCCTGAAATCCCTCAAGGAAGAAGAACAAGTCCATGAAGAAGACAAATGGACATATTCGAACGGTTCCTCACAAAAGCGAAGTTATCGGAACCAACCCGAAGAAGCAACACCGGAAAGAAGCACACAACATAGTAAACAAACAACACATGAACATGGTATGATATGCGGGATGCGGTATGTGATGCACATGCATGATTTGGGAAGGAATGATTGAACCTAGCCTCAACATGGAAATCTAAGAGTGCCACTAGAAAGGTGAGATGATTTCGGTTGAAATCGATATAAAGATCACCGGAATCGGATGCACGGTTTGGAAATGGCAAGCAAAACAAATATAGCACCGGTCTGCGATAATCAGCAAGTAGCCATCTAAATGCAACAAGATAAATATGCTACAGCACTCAAACATGGCAACAAAATACATGGTAGGGATCCACTTATGATGCTTGACAAAAGATGAACACTGAGCTATGGCTAATTCACTCAATAGCAGGTTCAAACAAGCATGGCAAAAGAGCAAATGATAACAGGTTTCAGACTTGGTGAAATTAACACAAGTCTAAAATTTATCATCAGGAAGCAATATTTAGAGCATGAAAACTACATGCTACAGGAACATATCATGGCAAAGAAAGGCATGACATAAAGCTACTCAAATCACTTAAAAAAGTCCCTTAGTGACCTTGAGCCAAAAGGGATCATAAAATACGATTGCAAGCATGTGAACATGGCAAAAACATAAACAGATTCAGACTTAGTGAAAACTAGAGCATGGCAAAACAGATTAGCAAGTAGGCATGTTTACGAGCTCGGTGCACTCACTACAGAGCATGGCATGACAAACTAAGCATACACCCATCAAGAAGACATGGCATAGAAGCTAGGCATGGCAAGAACAACCAAATAGCATGCACGAATCAATAGCAACATCCTCAGCAAAATCGATAAACAAGTTAACAATCTGCCAGGAACATTTTATAGCAAAAGTAGAGCTCGATTGACTCAAGCTAGGGTGCTCCATAATTGCCAACAAAGACATGGATTGATAGAGCACAACAATATTAACAAAACATCCTTACTGATCATCCTCAAAAGAGGCACGGATCACTAGGAAACAACATGAACATATGGCAAAAAGACAAAAACAGGACAAGGACTTAGTGAAATTCTAAGTCCCTGAAATCAGCATTACCGATTACGCTACTTTGCAAGCTTGTGCTAGTCACCAAAAATATCACATAAATACATGGCAAGCACCACTGTAAAGATGGCATGGCCTATAACAAAACACATGTAGAGCTCAGGATCATATCATGCACACATTAATCATGGCAAAAATGACAAAATGCCATTTGCTGAAACAGATCTGACAAATTCATCACATAGCCCTCTTCCAACAGCATTTCGGGCATCAACATGAGCTCAAATGAAAATGATGCAATGCTATGAAATGATCTACTCATCGAGGCGAACATTTTGATATGCTACAC
The DNA here is from genome assembly GCF_003073215.2 of Triticum urartu. NCBI lineage: Eukaryota > Viridiplantae > Streptophyta > Magnoliopsida > Poales > Poaceae > Triticum > Triticum urartu. Next base: position 261,917,887 of record NC_053024.1, read on the forward strand.
GCACGAATCGGAGCTATGATGAGGGAGTTATGATGCGTTGAAAAATGCAAAAGGATTAGCGTTAGAGGAGAAAAAGTCAATCGGGGGGAAAATCCCAGATCCAGATCCACTGTAGTAGCACGGGCCCCGATGATCGCCGGAGTGATGTGTTCACCGGAGTGATTAGCGGGGATGAGGGAGAAGGCCGGAGGAGGTAGCTTCGCCGGGGTCGCGGGGGCCGGCGAGGGTCGCCGCGGTGGTGGCTGGCGCCGGAGGCATGCGCGGGCGGCGAGGCAGCAGGGTGGCGGTGCGGGCGAAGCAAGGTGGCGGCGCGGGGTGCTCCGGCGACCGAGGCGGCGGGGCAGGACGCCGGCGAACAGGGCGGCGGCGGCGAGGCGTACGGCGGCCGCGGACAGCGCGCGGTGGCCGGTGCCGAAGGCGGGCGGCGGCGCGAGGCTCGGGCGCCCGCGGGTGGCGGCGGCTTCCCAGGCCGGGAGGGCCCGATCCGGGCCCCGGCGGGGGAGGCGCGGCTGACACTTGGCGGCTCCGGATTGGATGTGGGCGGCGGCGTGGTGACGTGGCGAGCGCTGATTGGTTGGAGCGACGTGGCGGCGGCGGGACGGACATGTCCGGTGGCGCGAGGAGGAAGAATTTTAGGGTTTCGTCCGCGAATTTTCGGGAGAGGCCACATATATATAGGTAGAGGGAGCTTGGAGAGTCCAAATGAGGTGCGGTTTTCGGCCACGCGATCGTGATCGAACGACCAAGGTGATGGAGGGGGTTTAGGTGGGTTTTGGGCCACTTTGGAAGGGTGTTGGGCTGCAACACTCACGAGGCCTTTTCGGTCCCTTGGTTAACCGTTGGAGTATCAAACCAAGTCCAAATGGCACGAAACTTGACAGGCGGTCTACCGGTAGTAAACCAAGGCCACATGGCAAGTCTCGGTCCAATCCGAAAACGTTTAACACCTGCACACGAAAAGAGGTAGAAAGGGACACCGGGTGACATAGGAGCGCCGGAATGCAAAACAGACAACGGGGAAAATGCTCGGATGCATGAGACGAACATGTATGCAAATCAAATGCACATGATGACATGATATGCAATGCATGACACGCAAGAACATGACAAGGAAACAACAGGGAATAACTAGAAGACACCTGGCACATCGGTCTCGGGGCGCTACACCATGCGGGAGTTCTGGAGCGCAACGGATGAAATCAGGCTGCGCCCCGGGAGTTTGACGGGTGAGGAGCTGGACAAGGCCATGACCGTCCTCCTCAATGGCGAGCCAGGGAACCTCCCCGAGGCCTACGTCACGGTGTACCACCGTGGGGACAGGGAGGAGCTAGTCGCCTCCATTCCTACCTTCAACAAGCTAGGGCTCGTGTCGCCCGAGCGCCCCAACTCTCCCGTGTCGGTGTCCTTCGATAGCAGGGACGACAAGGAGGACTCATAAGAGACCAAAGAGGACGACCTGAAGGAAGTGTCTCCCCCTTCGCAGAGCGAGCTCCTCCGCAACCTCGTGGATGATGACGACACCGATGAGCTCCCGGCTGTGGACTCCCCACACTCCACCGGGGCCCTCATGAGGTCATGATCCATTCCCCGGACTCCGCGAGGGTCAGGCCAGATGACCCCGAAGAAGAGCAGAGCGGCACCCCCTTCGGGGGGCGCCTCACGCATTGGCGGGACGGCGGAGGTGCCGGCCCCGTCCTCGTTGAAGCCACAACTGGAGGACGGGGTGACCATCGCCGGGGCGAATGCGGCCATGTTGGTCGTGACCCCTCAAGGCGACCTCTCTTCCTCTCTAGGTGGCCGCGCCACGCAGGGGCCGATCGAAGAGCACCCTGCCAGTTCCCCAAGTGTGACCAAGGCCACGCCAAGGAAAAGCGGAGGCACCCCAGTCCCGGTGAAGAATGAGAAGAAGAGGATGTGGGTCGACCCTGGTGAGTAAGTAACCTACCTTGCTCTTGAGCAGCAGTAGCAGTAGCAGTAAGTAGCAGTAAGTAGCAGTAGCAGTAAGTAGAAGTAAGTAGCAGTAGTAGAAGCAGTAGCAGTAGCAGTAGTAGTCGTAGTAGCAGTAGTAGTACTAGAATTTAGAAACAAGGTATCTCATTGTTTGCGGCCGAGTGATGGTGGCAGGGTGTTTGACATTCATTCCCATTTCTTATAAGGGACCTAAGCATGCAATCAAGGACACAGATTCAAGTTTTCAACCAATTTATATGCATTAGAGCATGTGCATGTAGTTCAGATTTTAATTACGCACATAAATGCATCGAAAATTCAATTAATGCATAAAAATGTCCAAATGAACCCTGAAAAATCCCAAAAATTGACACAACACTCATGTTGTTCTATGTTCACACTAGGAAAAAAATTGAAATTGAGAAGAGGCAATGAATATCGTTTCGTCTAGAATGGTGAAACGTTCCCTACTGAAACCAATAGGCTTGTTGTGAGAAGCTATGGTTTGTGAGAAGCATATCTGCAAACCTGCCCCAAATTGGACAAAAAGTTTACCATGGCATGTTGATGCCGCTCCATGATAGCATGCCAAGTTTCACGAATTTAGGATGAATTTTGGATTTACTAGAATTACAAAAGCAAGTACGTTGATGTAACACCCACGATGCAGCTATATCTCCCACATGTCGAGGCACGACTTAGAGGCATAACCGCATGGTGGTTTACTCGCAAGTGGGGTAATCTTCACACAATCCCATGTACTGAATAAGAAAGGGATAAAGAGTTGGCTTACAATCGCCACTTTACACAAATACAAGTTAAACATACATCATCCAGAATACAATCAAGGTCCGATTATGGAACCAAAGTAAAAGAAGACAACCCCAAATGCTAGATCCCCGATCATCCCAACTGGGCTCCACTATTGATCATCCAGAAAAGACACATAACAACGAACAAGATGTTCATCGAGCTCCCACTTAAGCTCGGTTGCGTCACCTGCACTAGTATCATCCGCACCTGCAACTGTTTGGAAGTATCTGTGAGTCACGAGGACTCAGCAGATCAAGACTATTTAAGCTTATGGGTAGGATAGGGTAATGGGGTGGAGCTGTAGCAAGCACTAAGCAAATATGGTGGCTAACATACGCAAATAAGAGCGAGAAAAGAAGCAACGCAACGGTCATGAACTAGAAGTGATCAAGAAGTGATCCTGAAACTACTTACGCACAACCATAACACAAGAACCGTGTTCACTTCCCAGACTCCGCCGAAAAGAGACCATCACGGCTACACACGCGGTTGGTTCATTTTAATTAAGTTAAGTGTCAAGTTCTCTACAACCGAACATTAACAAATTCCCATCTGCCACATAACCGCGGGCACGACTCTTGAAAGTTTATACCCTGCAGGGGTGTCCCAACTTAGCCCATCACAAGCTCTCACGGTCAACGAAGGATATTCCTTCTCCCGGAAAGACCCGATCAGTCTTGGAATCCTGTTTACAAGACATTTCGACAATGGTAAAACAAGACCAGCAAAGCCGCCCGATGTGCCGACAATCCCGATAGGAGCTGCACATATCTCGTTCTCAGGGCACACTAGATAGGTCAAGCTACGAGTAAAACCAGCCCTCAAGTTGCCCCGAGGTGGTCCCGCAAGCTGCCCGGTTCAGACCAACACTTAGAGAAGCACTGGCTCGGGGGGTTTAAATAAAGATGACCCTCGGGTTGGCCGACCCAAGGGAAGGGTAAAAGATTGTTAGGAAAATGTAAAACCAAGGTTGGGCCTTGCTGGAGGAGATTTATTCAAGGTGACCTGTCAAGGGGTTCCCATAACACCCAACCGCGTTAGGAACGCAAAATCAAGGAACATAACACTAGTATGACGGAAACTAGGGCGACAAGAGTGGAACAAAACACCAGGCATAAGGCCGAGCCTTCCACCCTTTACCAAGTATATAGATGCATTAATTAAATAAGAGATATTGTGATATCCCAACATATCCATGTTCCAACATGGAACAAACTTCAACTTCACCTGCAACTAACAACGATATAAGAGGGGCCGAGCAAAAGCGGTAACTTGGCCAAACAACGGTTTGCTAGAAAGGAGGGTTAGAGGCTTGACATGGCAAAATGGGAGACATGATATAACAAGTGGTAGGTAGCGCGACATAGCGATAGAACGAACAACTAGCAAGCAAAGATAGAAGTGATTTCGAGGGTATGATCATCTTGCCTGAAATCCCGCAAGGAAGAAGAACGAGTCCATGAAGAAGGCAAACAGATGTAGTCGAACGAATCCTCACAACTCTGGAACAAAACCGAAACTAACGAGAGAAGAAAATCGGAAAGAAGCAAGCAACAAGGTAAACACACAAGCATGAACATGGCATGATGCACAACCAAGTATGATGCATGTCCGGTTTAAATAAGCATGGCATGGCAAAGTGCAACAAACAATACTACAAATTAAGTGGAGCTCAATATGTAACATGTTGCATATTGACTAAACACCACATTCAATTATTTAGTTCACTCCCGTTTACGTACCCAACAATATTAAATGTTGTCAAACATGTCAAGAGATGAAGCATAATTAAACTAACTATTTAGGCAAATGTAAATGTGGCTGGAAATTACAAACAACAATTTCAGAAAATCCTCATATGCAAATTATGGATTTAGTACTGTTCTTCCCTAAACCATATTTTAGAGTTGTTAAACAAGCAAAGTAATGCCACCATGTTAATCTATGAATTTTTCTACCCCAAATACATATAAAGTTTATTAAATTTGGAGCTACGGTTATTAAGTTATGAAATAAATCACCTTAGCATATCATTTAAGAAAATTAATACGAACAGCAAGTTTAAACATTTTAAACATGGATGAATGTTGTATATAATGAAAGTACATGAAAATCTGAGCAAGTTGCATATAAGACATATTTTATTTGGATGGATGGATCTTTAATTATCAACAACGCAAAATAGTGGCATTTCAATAAATAAGAATGCATTGGAAAATGCTAAAATACACAGATTGGGAAAAAATATGCATGGGCCGGATTGCAGCAACCTGCAGCAGCCCAGCAGGACTTGGCCCGAATAAGCGCTGAGTGTGTGGGAGACAGAGAGGATGACGAGTGGGGTCCCACTGTCATAGAGGGGACAGAGGCAAAAATTGGGGTTCTAAATATGTTCCCGAGGGGATTCATACCCGGGTCTCCCTGGTAGAACTATGTGGCCCGATCCATTGCGCTACTACTACTATTGTTGACAGAATGGGGCATGGCTCCTTTTGATCTAGCCCCACGGCAGACGGGGTTTCTTCTTCTCTGCAACAGAGAACACACCGACTACATCGGCGAGCAACAGTGAAACGGCGGGGCCCAGGAGACTGCGGCGGGTGTGCGGGACTGGGAGGTAGATGCGTTGTGCGACGCATGCATACAAAGGCTCGAGCACGAGATCGTGCTCGTGTCGGGCATGGCAGCGGCAGCTTGGCGAGCATGGTTGTGAAGCAGGGCAAGCAGCGGGCTGTAAGTGATGCATTGAGTGCGTAGGTGATGTGGTGCAAGAAACATGGAGACGCGAGCGTCGCGTTGGTGTCTCGCGGGAGTGCAGCGTGCATGAGTGGAGGCGCTGAGTGTAGGTTCTCACGTGCGCACAAATTCAGATATCAAGGACATGGTGTACAGGACTCAGTTTGCGGAAGCATTCATGCGTGCGCTGGCGCTAGCGGGTGTGGCGTGCGAGACTGCACTTGGCGCGATCTGGGCGTGGCGATGTGTGTGTAGAAGAAACAGAAAAAGCATAGCAACCTCGCTGGTGACCAAAGTGACGACGGAGGAACATCGGGCATGCAAGCAACTGGCGACAGAGGATGCAATCAACGAGAAAAAGGGGTACAGGGAAAGCGCGGCTGCTCACGTAGAGGGGCTCAGGGGAGTCGATTGAGCTCGGGGACGAGGGGATGCGACGAAATTGACCGGCGACGAGTAGCTACCGTAGAGGAAGAAGATGAAGGGGACGACGCTTGACAACGGCCCCGGCTTGATTTGAGGGAGGTAGTCGATGTAGTCAAGGAAGACGAAGCCCCTGGACTCTATGGACTTGTTGGAAATATGCCCTAGAGGCAATAATAAATTGATTATTATTATATTTCCTTGTTCATGATAATCGTTTATTATCCATGCTATAATTGTATTGATAGGAAACTCAGATACATGTGTGGATACATAGACAACACCATGTCCCTAGTAAGCCTCTAGTTGACTAGCTCGTTGATCAATAGATGGTTACGGTTTCCTGACCATGGACATTGGATGTCATTGATAACGGGATCACATCATTAGGAGAATGATGTGATGGACAAGACCCAAGCTGTCATTTCTTAAAAGTTTGGGGCAGCGACGCTTATGTGAAAAAGTTTCAGGCTGATAAGCTCGAACCCAAAGCGGATAAATGCATCTTCATAGGACACCCAAAACAGTTGGGTATACCTCCTGTCTCAGATCCGAAAGCAATAAGGGATTGTTTCTAGAATCGGGTCCTTTCTCGAGGAAAAGTTTCTCTCGAAAGGTTTGAGTGGGAGGATGGTGGAGACTTGATGAGGTTATTGAACCGTCTCTTCGACTAGTGTGTGGCGGGGCATAGGGAGTTGTTCCTGTGGCACCTACACCAATTGAAGTGGAAGCTTATGATAGTGATCATGAAACTTCAGATCAAGTCACTACCAAACCTCGTGGGATGACAAGGATGCGTACTACTTCTGAGTGGTACATAATCCTGTCTTAGAAGTCATGTTGCTAGACAACAATGAACCTACGAGCTATGGAGAAGCGATGGTGGGCCCGGATTACGATAAATGGCTCGAGGCCATAAAATCCAAGAGAGGATCCATGTATGAAAACAAAGTGTAGACTTTGGAAGAACTACTTGATGGTCGTAAGGCTGTTAGGTATAGATGGATTTTAAAAGGAAGACGGACAATGATGGTAAGTATCACCATTAAGAAAGCTCGACTTGTCGTTAAGATGTTTTCCTATAAGTTCAAGGAGTTGACTACGATGAGACTTTCTCACTCGTAGCGATGCTAAGAGTCTGTTGGAATTATATTAGTGATTACTGCATTATTTATGAAATCTTGCAGATAGGATGTCAAAACATTGTTTCCTCGACGACATTTTCTTGAGGAAAGGTTGTATGTGATACAACCGTAAGGTTTTGTCAATCCTGAAAGATGCTAATAAGTATGCAAAGCTACAGCAATCCTTCTAAGGACTGGAGTAAGCATCTCGGAGTTGGAATGTATGCTTTGATGAGATGATCAAAGATTTTGGTTTATACAAAGTTTTTGAGAAACTTGTATTTCCAAAGAAGTGAGTGGGAGCACTATAGAATTTCTGATGAGTATATGTTGTTGACATATCATAGATCAGAAATGACGTAGAATTTTTGGAAAGCATATAGGGTTATTTGGAAAGTGTTTTTCAATGGAAAGCCTGGATTAAGCTACTTGAACATTGAGCATCAAGATCTATAAGGATAGATCAAAACGCTTAATGGTACTTTCAAATGAGCACATACCTTGACATGATCTTGAAGGTGTTCAAGATGGATCAGTCAAAGAAGGAGTTCTTGCCTGAGTTGTAATGTATGAAGTTAAGACTTAAAGATCGACCACGGCGGAATAGAGAGAAAGGACGAAGGTCGTCCCCTATGCTTAAGACGTAGGCTCTACAGTATGCTATGCTGTGTACCGCACCTGAAGTGTGCCTTGCCATGAGTCAGTCAAGGGGTACAAGAGTGATCCAAGAATGGATCACAGGACATAGGTCAAAGTTATCCTTAGTAACTAGTGGACTAAGGAATTTTCTCGATTATGGAGGTGGTAAAAGAGTTCGTCGTAAAGGGTTACGTCGATGCAAGCTTAACACCTATCCGGATAGATCTGAGTAGAGATACCGGATACGTATAATGGAGCAACAATTTAGAATAGCTCCAAGTAGAACAGTTATTTGGAATAGCTCCAAATAGAACGTGGTAGCTACATCTAGGAGATGACATAGAGATTTGTAAAGCACACACGGATCTGAAAGGTTCAGACCCGTTGACTAAAATCTCTCTCACAAGCAACATGATCAAACCCAGAACTCATTGAGTGTTAATCACATAGTGATGTGAACTAGATTATTGACTCTAGTAAACTCTTTGGATGTTGGTTACATGGAGATGTGACCTGTGAGTGTTAATCACATGGCGATGTGAACTAGATTATTGACTCTAGTGCAAGTGGGAGACTGTTGGAAATATGCCCTAGAGGCAATAATAAATTGAGTTATTATTATATTTTCTTGTTCATGATAATCGTTTATTATCCATGCTATAATTGTATTGATAGGAAACTCAGATACATGTGTGGATACATAGACAACACCATGTCTCTAGTAAGCCTCTAGTTGACTAGCTCGTTGATCAATTGATGGTTATGGTTTCCTGACCATGGACATTGGATGTCATTGATAACCGGATCACATCATTAGGAGAATGATGTGATGGACAAGACCCAATCCTAAGCCTAGCACAAAGATCGTGTAGTTCGTATGCTAAAGCTTTTCTAATGTCAAGTATCATTTCCTTAGACCATGAGATTGTGCAACTCCCGGATACCGTAGGAATGCTTTAGGTGTACCAAACGTCACAACGTAACTGGGTGACTATAAAGGTGCACTACAGGTATCTCCGAAAGTGTCTGTTGGGTTGGCACGAATCGAGACTGGGATTTGTCACTCCGTGTAAGCGGAGAGGTATCTCTGGGCCCACTCGGTAGGACATCATCATAATGTGCACAATGTGATCAAGGAGTTGATCACGGGATGATGTGTTACAGAACGAGTAAAGAGACTTGCCGGTAACGAGATTGAACAAGGTATCGGGATACCGACGATCGAATCTCGGGCAAGTATCGTACCGCTAGACAAAGGGAATTGTATACGGGATTGATTAAGTCCTTGACATCGTGGTTCATCCGATGAGATCATCATGGAACATGTGGGAGCCAACATGGGTATCCAGATCCCGCTGTTGGTTATTGACCGAAGAACGTATCGGTCATGTCTGCATGTCTCCCGAACCCGTAGGGTCTACACACTTAAGGTTCGATGACGCTAGGGTTATAAAGGAAGTTTGTATGTGGTTACCGAATGTTGTTCGGAGTCCCGGATGAGATCCTGGACGTCACGAGGAGTTCCGGAATGGTCCGGAGGTAAAGATTTATATATAGGAAGTCCTATTTCGGCCATCAGGACAAGTTTCGGGGTCATCGGTATTGTACCGGGACCACCAGGGGCCCACCGGGTGGGGCCACCTATCCCGGAGGGTCCCATGGGCTGAAGTGGGAAGGGATCCAGCCCAAAGTGGGCTGGGGCGCCACTTCCCCCTAGGGCCCATGCGCCTAGGGTGGGAGGGAACCCTAAAGGAAGAGTCCCAGAAGGGGAAGGCACCTCCTAGGTGCCTTGGGAAGGAGGGATTCCTCCCCTGGCCGCCGCCCTCCTAGGAGATTGGATCTCCTAGGGCCGGCGCCCCCCCTTGGCCCTCCTATATATAGTGGGGGAGATGGAGGGCAACCATACCTTTGCCTTTGGTGCAGCCCTCCCCTCTTCCAAGTCCTTCTCCTCTCCCGTGGTGCTCGGCGAAGCCCTGCAGGATTGCCACGCTCCTCCACCACCACCACGCCATTGTGCTGCTGCTGGATGGAGTCTTCCTCAACCTCTCCCTCTCTCCTTTCTGGATCAAGGCATGGGAGACGTCACCGGGCTGTACGTGTGTTGAACGCGGAGGTGCCGTCCGTTCGGCACTTGGTCATCGGTGATTTGGATCACGACGAGTACGACTCCATCAACCCCGTTCACTTGAACGCTTCCGCTTAGCGATCTACAAGGGTATGTAGATGCACTCTCCTTCCCTCGTTGCTAGTTTCTCCATAGATAGATCTTGGTGACACGTAAGAAAATTTTGAAATTCTGCTACGTTCCCCTACAGGACTCGCCTGGGCTCGCTAGAGGGCACGCCGGCGACGAGAATTGCTCTCTGTCTTGCTCAGGAAGGTTTGGGGGCGATGGATCTGGAGGCTAGACTCACCTGGCGGCGGTGCGGATGGAAGAGAGAAACCCTAAAGAGGGGCTCGGACACCGAGGGGAATTTATAGGGGCTGGGCATCGACGTGGAGCTCGAGCATCCTCAGTGGCCATGTGAACGATGCCCCTGGAGTTTTACCGTGAGGAGGAAGAAGGAAATGTACCGCTTCGGTACATTTCTACGTGGGCTGGGCCAAAGAAGGGGACGGCTGGAACTCTCTCTCCCCTTCTGTTGTTCTTCTTATCCATTTATAATATGAATAGAACATTGGAAGAAATGCTTAGAGGGTTTGGCAAATAAGTAGAATGATATAAGGATAAATCTGAGGTCCTGGATTGATGAAGGATTTTAATAAAATGGTTTGGGCATTTTTAAGGATAGAAAAATAATTCATGTTTGAATTAAATTCAAACTTGAGCCATTTTTTAATCCAACCAAAACAAGGCCAAATGGGATCAGATTTGGCAGAGGGGTTGAGGACATGGTCTAAAATAGATAGGAAAATATTGAACATTTATGGAGGAATAAAAATGTCACTTGCCAAAAAAATAAGGAAGGAGGAGGTGATAGTGCATTGATATGTTGCGAGAGGAAACAAGGGGTTGAACATAAACACACACATAGAGCACGTAGAACAACAAGATGAATCTCACAATGCACATGATGAGCATGATGAAATGCAAAATGACTAGGGCACAATGCAACACATGGCATAACAAGTGAAATGGGCATGGTGCAAGAAGAAAAGATGTGACAAGGCACTCAACATGATCATGGCATAAACATATAGGAATGAAATATGCAAAACAATTATGATAATGCAACAAACATAATAAACACACGGCGACAACGAAAACATGGAAGGCGCCTAGAGCGTTGGTCTTGGGGCGTCACAGTTGAAGTTTTCCAGAGAGCCACGGTGTCGTGGTGTTCAAATTTCATCCCCATTTCTTTCATGGGACATAAGCATAAACCCATGGACACATATATGATTTTACAACCCATGTTGGTGCACCGGAGCATGTGCATGTAGTTTAATTTTGAATTGTGCACCTGAAATGGCTAGAAAACATTTTATGTGTAAAATGTTCAAATGAACCCTGAATAATTCCAATTTTTTTACGACACACATATAGTTGCATGTTCACTGCAGATAAAAGGTCTAGCAATTCAAACACCGTCCATTGTCGCTGTGACCCCATTATGTAATTAAAATCCAGATGAAAAATCAACTAGATCCCACACAGTTTATTATCACCAACCGTGTGAGATGCAGCACAAAATATCCTGGAGCACCGTCGGTGTATAGTATGTCTATGGCTTACGCGAGAAAGTGTGTCGGCTACAGTCCACAGACAGCATCTCAAGCACACTAGCTCGCTCCCCAAATATCATTTCACTGTTCAATTATCACCGGTGAAAGATGGGCACATGGACCCCGCTTCGTGAGGGCAACTTCGGTGGCCCACTCCGGTGAGAGCGCGGCCGCAGCCGCCATGCGCGTGCTAACAAGGTCCATGAGCGTGGCTGCAATCTGCGACCGGGTGGCCAAGGCAGCCCAAACGGCCATTGTTGCTTCTCAGGTGGCGGCATCAACATATGCCTCAGGGATAGCAACTGGCGAGAGCGGCACAACAGCTGTTTGTTCCGCAGTGGTGGCCATAGCCCTGATGGAGGCTGCCCACGACCATGTTGAGGCCACCCACGCCCAGCTCATGGCGGTCACCGCACAAATCAAACGAAGCTTCTCCAATAATAATCGGCAACCCACGGCCAGAGAGTTGGTAATCGCCGAGAGCGTTCGAGCAGCCGTTCGTTCCTCCTCCGCATACCTTGTGACAACGGAGCCCGTCCAAGCCCAGATCGCGGCCGCCCACACCCAGCTCATGGCGGCCTTTTCCAAAGAGATGACGGATGTGGATGGCGAGATGCTTGCCGAGTATGGTGTGATGGATGCCATGGAGCCCCTTCCCCAGGAGACCGTCGGGCGCAAGCTGGACATGGAGGCGGCGGCGGAGATCGACGAGCACCAACTGTAGTAGTACTCTTTGTTTTTTTTAATTTAGAGCATCGGTCTTTAATTTGTTAGAGTAATGTTTAGGTTAGCTAGCTATGTTTAATTGTTGAACTTGCTCGATTAAGAAGTGTGGGTGTGTTGTAGTCTCCTTTGTCTACCCAAATTATGCAATGACGTGGATGACTACTGTAACCAGGGAAATTCGAACCAAAATTTTTGACGTTCAAACTCATCACACATGGGTTAAGCTATCTGAATCATTTGTGATGTTCACATATCATACACAGTTCTGAGTAAGGGACCGTGTCTGATGACACTTTGCGCGCCAGTTTTTTCGCCGAAGCGATTCCAAATTTTCGGCTTCCGCGGAAATATCTACATCCCCCCTTACCAAAAGCCACATTTGCCCTGTTTATGCCTTCCTTTCCAAGTTGAAACCTTCACTCCTTGCTTGCAGCGCCGCCTCCTCGCTGGCGACCCTCCTTCAGGCTGCTCGGCCTCGTCTATCCAGGCAGGTAATCCACACCCGACCCCCATCCTTCTCCTCCTTCCACATACAACATGCCCCGACAACTGCGCGACACCATCCACCCAAATCACCGACCCCTCTACCAAATAAGCGCCGCCCTAAGCCATGGTGCACACAGTATAGGCAGGATCTCAAGGAGCATTTGGCAGCGGAGAAGCAAATCGCGGCCGCACGCGTCGATGAGGTCGCGATGGCTGCCATTAGTGCCAACACCCAGATCTTGGAGGAGCACCTTGCCATTTGCTAGCTACGCCGGTTAAGCATGCTCGGTTTACCCATTGCATGTGATGCTCCTGCCTTTCCTTCACAAATTCTAGTGAATTGTGCTATCTAATTTTACCATGCAATCTGTTACTCTAGTGTATATGTTCTATATGGCATGCAGTGTGGTGCTCAGTTATTAATTGTTTTGTTAATTAGTTGTTTTCTTCAGTTAATTGTTTGGTTCAATTCAACAAATGTGATGTTCAATTCTTCAGGATGCAATTTTGTATTGTCTTCCATGTGAGAGATAAATTGAATTTATCTTGACAAAATACATGAGAAACGAATACAATTGCTATATTTCCAAGTTGTCAAGCATGCTTGGTTTGGTTATACATTGTGCAATGTGGTGCTCAGTTAACGTTTGGTTCATTTGTGTTGTGGTGCTTAGTTAACTGTTTGGTTCAATTCTGCAATGCGATGTTCAATAGTTGTGGGTGCATTCTATTACTGTATACCATGTGAGGAATAAATTGAATTTAATTGTAGTAAATACATGATAAACAAATACAATTGCTATATTTCCAAGTTGTTAAACATGCTTGGTTTGGTTAATTGTTTGATCTTCTATTAGGAGTATGTTATATTGTGCAATGTGGTTCTCAGTCAATGTTTGGTTCAGTTGTTGTGGTGTTTAGTTAACTGCTTGGTTCAATTCTACAATGCAATGTCCAGTTGTCGTTGGTAGAATTTTGTATTGTTGTGCATGTGAGGAATAATTCGAATTTGGCTGCACTTAATACATGAGAAACCTATACAAGTGCTATATTTCCTAGTTCTTAATCATGCTTGGTTTGGATAAATGGGTTTTCCATGTGGCTTGAATTAATCTGATGAATCTGCAATGTGCTTATTTTTCATCAACATATTTTACTAATAGCATGCGAACCCTTACTTAACCTGATGACTAACTACCTTATATGTGTGGCAGGGTAACAATGGGAAGCACTGAGGTTTACAATCGAGGTTAGCACATGCATGGTCCGTTGTCTAATAGCACATTATTGTGCAACTGCAGGAACCATTCTAATATTTAGGTTTTTAACAATTTGGTCTTGCACATGTAGGTCCTGCTGTCAGAGGTTTTGACCCACTGTTCGACCTTTTTGCATATGGGGAAATGAGTTGTCCATGAATATCAATCAAGTTAAGAAACTTAGAAAGATTGTTAGGATAAAGAAATTAGCGACAAAAAACAACAAGATCTTTGTCTGCACAATGAAGAAGACATCAGTTCACTACAAGATGGTACTAACTATTATACCTTGCCTTTTTTATTCCTTTGCCCCATTTCCAATATAGAGAAGATATTTATGCACATCCTTGTTTTCAGGCCTTTCCAAAGTAGTTCACTGATGATTACCTCTCAAACCACCTCTATGGTCAAGAGGCGAGGAAGGTTTTCATACAACACCCACTGTTCAATATTGAAGTGTTCCTCAAGAGGACGAAGGACGGACGGTCAATCATCCACATGCACTGGCCTAAAGTTGCAAAGACCTTCAACATGAATGAAGGCTCAATATTCGCCTTCTGCTTTAGGAGTTTTCCAGATGAGATGCATCTGTCTATATATTGTCTATGATGCTAATTTCGAAAGGTTCTACATGTTGCATGTGAAACTTGGTGCTGGTGTAGTTGTTTAATGGGGTAGCTGAGTGCTGAAGCTATATCATGATGTACTCTCATGTATTTCAATTATGAAATCATGCTTCCTTAATATGGAAATGAAATATATTGTGTGCTTAATATGAATGTCAAATAGATTAATAAATGGATTATTAATAATAGAGCAATTATCCTTCTAATGGCGAATTAGCTTGCTAATTAGGTTTTTCTATTGCAAATGGTTATTCAAAAAATACCGTGGGCGATGACCTCACGCAACGCACATAGTTTCTAGGAATAAACATGTCGGTGCACAAAAGGAGGGGTCCTCTTTTGTACCCCTTTACTTGTGCATGGGAAGTTGGAGCCGCGCCTGCGGCCACACCTAGCGGGGCAGAGGAAGGAAGCAAAGCCACAAGACAACTAGAGCAACGCCAAGCCAAAAACACAAAGAGCAGAAGGGCGAGGTGAACTCCCCCGGCAAGGCCCTTGCCGGGGCGGCCTCCACAGCCCCGGCAAGAACCTTGCCGGGGCAACTTGCCCAACACCAGCAGAGCCGCCACCCTTGAACCCAAGAGTTCCAACACCATCAACCACTTTGGAATCGAGGCTCGGGAGGCACCTCCATGGTGGCTGTCGGCGTTCTGGGAACGGGGGTCCCTGGACTTGCCTGCCTGCATCCTGCGGCGTGGCTCAAGGGGGGGCCCAGCATGGCCCGTCTTCCCCAACACAAACCCAAGACCCTCGCGAGGGGCCAAGCCTCGCGGGGCGGACGACGCGGAGCTTCCTCAGGCACGGCCTCGTCAGGCTGGCTCACGAGGAGGCGGAGAGATCAAGGCGGGGTACCTCACGAGGTGCCCATGACGCAAGCCATGACGACTCAGGGCGCCAGGCGGGTGCCAGCCCGCGCAGCGTCCTCCCTTCCTCTTTGGTGCAAAGGGGGAAAGCGCAGCCGCGGAGTACCGAGGCATCAGGAAAAGGTTGCCATTTCGGTGCAACGAGACCAAGACCAGGAGGACTACGAGACGGAGGTCACCGTGGAGCCCAAGACGGCGTCATCACCAGAGCTTTGCGCAGGCGAAGACTACTTTTGTCAGGATAGCTGATACTTGCTGCCCCCTTCAAATTAGCCCGCCATTGTTGTCTCCCTTCCCGCTCGATATTTGGGAAGAGGACCAGGGCCTCTATAAATAGGACCAGCCACCCACATAGCAAAAAGAGGTCGAAAGTGAGAGAGAGAGAGAGGAAGAGATAGAGAGGAAAAGGTGACTGAACTCTTCTCAGTAGTTCATCCCCCCAGCCAAGAACAGACCCTCGCGAGGCTGTTCTTCCTTGTATTGTTCATCATCATCAGCCCAAGAGGCAATCCACCACACCACACACTGGAGTAGGGTATTACACCACAACGGTGGCCCGAACCAGTATAAACCCTGTGTCTCTTGTGTTGTTCTTTCCTTAGTTTTAGATCCTAGCATGGCCGAGGGTGCAGGTAGGTAGGAGGCGAAATCTCCGCGCGCACCCCAGTGTTCGAACCTCAAGGGTCTGCCGGAACCCGAAATCCGACATTTGGCGCGCCAGGTAGGGGTGCGCCGGGATTCGTCTTCCACCACCCCGTTCTCCTCCGACCATCACGCCCATGTCTGACGCTCGTCGGGCCCGCACCGAGCGCCGGGCCACACTCGCTTCCCGCGTCGCCCAGACGGCCCCTGTTGGCGGGCATCCACGCCGTTCCCCATCACCTGCCATCAATGCCGCCATCGGCCCGGCGGGGGACGAGCGGCAAGCATCGTCCCAGCATCCGTCCGTGCGGCAAGACGGCCGCACCGCAACTCCCTTGCTCACCCCAGCTGGTTCTTCGTCCCGCGCGCTCTGCGCGCCCATGGAGGCTCGGGCTGCACTCATCGCGGCAAACGAGCTCCTGCGCTACCATCCCGTCGATGACGTCTATGAAGAATGGCTCGACCGCGTCGCCGAGCTCGTCCGCGCTGCAGGGGCCTCTCCTGCGCCGTCCATTCCACTGCACCGCACCCCGCCCCGCGTGGGCGACGAGGCTCCGGCGGCGCCCCGGCCGCCTCCTCCTCAAGAAGACGCCATGGCTCCAAGGCGCGTGGCCCCTGGGCAGAACCCGCTCCGTCAGGCGCCAGCGTGGCAAGAGCAGAGCTGCCAGGAAGTCCCTCGCCCGCAAGAAGTTGCCCGGGCGCTCCCTGCTCCAGCACGTCGCGACCATGCTCCTGCTCCCGCGCGTCAAGACCCCGCACTGCTCCCAGCTGCAGCGCGTGGGGACATGCAAGACCAAGCTCCCCGTCACCCAAGGCCTCCCGTGGCCACAGCAGGCTGCCGCGCCTTCACCACCGAGCTACGCAGCGTCGCGTGGCCCGGCAAGTTCAAGCCAGACTTGCCTCCTCGCTATGACGGCACGGCTGACCCTGCAGAGTTCCTCCAGCTCTACGAGCTGGGCATCGAAGCTGCCAACGGAGACGAGAAGGTCATGGCGAATTGGTTCCCCATGGCACTCAAGGACGGGGCCCGCACCTGGCTCCTGAACCTGGCTCCAGGCACAATCTCCTCCTGGGACGAGATGCGCACCCGCTTCATCGCCAACTTCCAAGGCACTCGCGACCGACCACCCGCCGTGAGCGACATGCGCCACATTAAGCAACAGCCTGGGGAAACCCTGCAGAAGTACATCCAGCGCTTCAACAACGCACGCCTCAAGATTCCCAAGGTGACTGAGGAGGCCATCATCTCGGCCTTCTCCGACGGCGTGCGCGACGTCAAGATGAAGGAGGAGCTGGCGATGCATGAAGACCTATGCACTTCCTTGGAGCTGTTCAACTTGGCAAACAAGTGCACCAGGGCTGAGGAAGGGCGTCTCTCCCTCCTCGAGCTGCCTACCGCAGACCCAGAAGAGAAGAAGCTCAAGGCCAAGGATGTGAAGCGCAAGGGGGCTGCCGTGCTCGCGGCGGAACCAGACACCAAGCGGAGCAGAGATCAGCCCGAACCTTCCAAGGGCAGCCGGTACTATGTGTACCACGACCTCCACACCCACAACACCAACGAATGTCAAGAACTCCGAGCCGTGCGAGAAGGAAGGATCGGCCGTCGCCCCAACCGCGGTGACCGGGGCTACGGTCGAGGAGGAGGAAGGAACGCAGGACGCTGGGAAGACCGTGGCCCGCGCCAAGGGTGGCGCGACCAACCTCGCGAGGATCGCTGGCAAGACCCGCCTCGCGAGAGAGGATGGAGGGATCAGCCTCGCGAGGGAGACTGGAGGGATCAGCCTCGCGAGGATCGCCTGCAAGGCAACGCAGGCCTCCCACCGCTGCCGCCGCGGCCAAGGAGAAACGAGGACCGCCACCAGGACGAGGAGGCTGGGGGCTTCCAGGAGCCGCGCGCGATCGCCTCCATCTTGGGCGGAGCACAAGCCCCCGCCTCTCAGCGCATCTTCAAGCAGTTTGCCCGCGAAGTGAACGCAGTCCTCCCCAGGCTCGAAGCCACGCGCCCTCTCAGGTGGTCAGCATGCGCCATCACGTTCAGCTCAACAGATCAGCTCAAGTGTGCGGCTACAGCCGGATTTCTCCCGATGCTTTGCTCCCCGATCGTCAGCAACGTGGTGGTCACCAAGACCCTCATCGATGGCGGGGCAGGGCTCAACGTCCTGTCCGTGGAGACATTCAACAACCTCCAAGTGCCCTACAGCCAGCTTCAGCCAACCAAGCCTTTCTCCGGTATCACCGACGGCTCCACGGTCCCGATTGGGCAGGTCCACCTCCCTGTCACCTTCGGGGCACGCGACAACTACCGCACCGAGCTCATCGACTTCGACGTCGCCCACATTCGCCTACCGTACAACGCCATCCTTGGGTACCCAGCGCTGGCCAAGTTCATGGCCGTAACTCACCACGGCTACAACGTCCTCAAGATGCCAGGAAGCGGTGGAGTCATCACGGTGCCCTGTGAAGAGAAGGACGCGGTGTGTTCCCTGGAACGAGCCTTTCAGGCCGCGTCACAGGAAGACCCAGATCGAGGAAGCAGGAGGCCTCCCGAGACCGCCCCTAAGAAGAAGAAGACATCGTCCGGCCCGACCACTCAGGAGGCAGGCCCCTCTAGGCCTGCGCCTGCCCAGGAGGAACCTCCCTCCATCGCATAGGAAAGCGCGCCCGGCGCCCTCCTCAGGTAGGGCTCGGGGGCTCTCCCCTGGAGGGCCACCGACCTAGCTAGGGTCACGAGGGAGGCACTTGGGCACCACATGGAGGTGTGTTTTGAAGCATGTTTCCCTCAAGAAGGAGCAAGGCAAGGAGATTCAGACCCTCAGGAGTTCGTCAGCAAGGCCATTCAGGAGCTACAGGAGTCAAGAGTCATGAAAGGCGGCCGCCGCCTGCCAGCAGTGGCTCCCCATCCAGGCGAGGATGGTGGGCTGCGCGTCTGCATCGACATACCAGGGCTCAACCGAGTCGCCTCTCTGGAGCGCCTCTGGCCCTCGCGAGTGGGGCACTGCGGAGGCCCACCCCACAGCTACGTTCGCATGCCTTACGGCTTGCCGAACACGGCTGACGCGTACCAGCGCCTCATGAGGGGCATCACGGAGGCACGAGAGGCCAGGCGTTCCGCTGCCCTGGCAGAGATGGAGATGGCCCGCGAGGAGCCGCCAGCGCCTTCGGAGCCTCCCGAGGCCCCTGGGCCTGGGGGCTCATGAGGATCGGCTTCCGCAGCCCACCGAGTCTGCTACATCAACGCTCCTTCGTCCTCAACATCATCAGGTGACATCTTTCTAGTTTCACTTCCAACTGGGAGCGCCCCCAGGGCTGCATTATTCCCAGGCCGCGTGGGTCCGTCCCTGCGGCGTGTACCCCTTTTATTCCATGTTGTTAGCTTACCTTGTTGGGGGCGCCACTCGGGCTGCATCATCCCCAAGCTGCTCGGGTCAGGCCCAGCGGCACGTATCCCATATGCGTTTATTTCCGGTTGTGCGCTAGAATCACCATGCTCGATTATTTGATGCCGGTCCACGGCACCTCTTCTCCTCCATGCCGACCACTTGCACGTTAAAGGGGGGGTACCTAAGCATCGCGACTCAGGGCTCTTACTGGCTCTCCAGCCCTCACCCTCTGGCCTTGTCCATGGCATCGCGACCTGGCATACCAGCGACGGCTGAGACCAGCTCGAGGGCCGGGACCCGAAGACGTAGAGTGCCGACATCTAACCAAATTTGCAGGGACACATCACAAGATAAGGCCCAGTGCCAAGCGCAACCCTCCTAGAGGTAGGGCCCCGTGAGTCCCGCGCTGGCTCATGGGTGCCCAGATACACCTCGCCAGGCCCTACCGTGCCAGCCACGTGTCAGGGCAGGGCTGTACACGCCCCGAGGGCTCCTCCCGGAGGGGGCCCCCTCCCACGTACCAGTGGAAGCACCATGCTCCGTGCTGGCTGACAACACTGCTGAGGAGCGGCTATGCCCGTACACAAACGGTAGCGCTATGCTCCGCGCTGGTGATAAACAACTGAGGGTGGCCCCCGAGCCGCATCAACCTCAGGGATCCCAGAGCTCAATGTCTAGCCTCATCGTAACGCCTCCCCTCGGGAGTGCCACGTGAGGGGGCTGGGCACAGGGGCTACGCCTGGGTCACACCCAGATGCACGCCGCCCAGCCAGGTCCCCCGGGGCCTGGTTCGTCGCGCGTCTCTCCCCGAGCGGAGCCAAGGTACGAAGGCCGTTTAAGCGTCAAGGGGGACTCCTGAGCATCGCGACTCAGGGGCCTAACTGGTCACGTAGCCCCTCACTCCTTGGTCCCGTCCTGGTTTCCGGTCGGGACTATTGCTGGGTGAGGTACGCGCGGGGCCGGGCTCTGCAGACATAGAACGGTGGATCCACCCACATCATACATCCCTACTTGTTGTTCGTGCGCCAAGGGGGACTCCTGAGCATCGCGACTCAGGAGCCTAACTTGTCACGTAGCCCCTCACTCCTTGGTCCCGTCCTGGTTTCCGGTCGGGACTATTGCTGGGTGAGGTACGCGCGGGGCCGGGCTCTGCCGGCGTTAGAACATAAGCAAGTAGGAAGGAAAAGCGCAAATTTCAAGGAATTCAAAAGCAAATATTACAGTCCACACTGTTATCTCGATGCCCAACGCAAGTTTAAATGCCTCCCCGAGGCATGATACATGTGCAAGAATTGAAAGCCGGATAGGAGCCACGACAGAGTCACTTGTCGGCGGGGGAGCAG
Source organism: Triticum urartu (assembly GCF_003073215.2). NCBI lineage: Eukaryota > Viridiplantae > Streptophyta > Magnoliopsida > Poales > Poaceae > Triticum > Triticum urartu. The sequence continues at coordinate 261,938,623 of NC_053024.1, forward strand.
CACGGAGTGGGTTCGCCTCACGGAGCAGCGGGGTCGGCAGCGCCTTGCTCCGGCTTGGTGCTGAAGGCCCGGAACTTCCCCAGCAGAGCCTCCGCGTGACCCTTCACGGCCTTGGCAGCGGCAGCGGCACGCTCACCACTCACCTGCTCCAGCAGGCTGTCGAGGTCGACACCGGGATCGCGAAGGTAGATGTGGGTGAGGACCCGCGTCAGTGCTGCAGAAGATAGGACACGCGCCTTGGCCTCGGCCGTGGGGCCAAGGCCAAGGTCGACATCTTCAAGAGTGTGAACAAGGAAGGGAAGCAGCTTGGCGGGGCCGTCCTCGGCGCCAACCAGCGGGCTCTCCAGGCCGTTGTCGTAAAGCGTCCTCGGCGAGGAGCGAGCCTTCGCCTCCAACTCCGTGAAGGCCGCGCGGTCCTCGGCAAGAACCAGGGCCTTGTCGTCTAGCTCGGCCTTCCTCGCCCCCAACTCCTGCTCCAGCGCGCCTAGACGGTCGCGGCGCTTCCTGAGCTTGGCCTCCCGGCCCTCGACGGCCGCCTCGCGAGCCTTCACGCCTTCTTCCTGCTATTGGCGAAGGCGGACCTCTTTCGCGAGCTGATCCCGCAGGCCTTGCAGCTCCTCCTCCAGCGCCTTGCAGCGACCACGGACGTCGACCACCTCCCCTGGGGCCGCATCACGAGCAGCCTTCGCCTCCAGGATGGCATGCTTCTCCTTGCCGCATGTCGTCGAGGCCTGGACCAGTGCCGCCCGAATCGAGGCGTCGGAGTGAACCCATCCTGAAGCCAGCTCCAAGCGCCCGGCCACCAAGCGGGGGTCGGCGCCAAGAAGATCCTGACGCAGTCGGTCCAGCTCAGCAACAACACGATCCAGAACGGCAGAAGGAGTCGGAGAGACAGCGGCCGGTGGAGTAGGAGGAGAAGGCGGCAGCGCAGCCGCGGCATCCTGAGGCGGAGTCTGCCGCACCCCGACAGCTGTAGTGGCTGCGGCAGGCAAGAGCACCTCGGGAGCCACTTGGGCCGTGGGGGCTGAGCTCACCCCAGCCGGCTCAGCCAGGCCTCACGAGGACGACCGGGCAGGAGAAGCCTGTTCGTCGCGGTCACCCTCCTTCGCGGGCAGAAGCGCCACCACGGATGGAACCTCGGGAGCCCCCTTCGGCTTCTTTGCTGCGGGCGCCAGCCTATCCAAAAGATGTGGACGTCAAGCCTCAGAAGAAGAGCAAGAGATAAAGACAAGAATTGAATGCTTACGGGTCGTCGCCAGTGAGCTCAAGCGGCCTCTGGACAAATTTGAAGCCTGAAAGCCGGCTAGAAGGGTCAACCTCGGGAAGCTTGGAGGCGGAAGGTGCGTCTGCGGTTCGCCCCGGGGCCGGGGGAGACCCGCGGGAGATCAGCCCGGTCCTGTCCTTCTTCGGGATCGGGGGCGAGCTCCCGCCGTCCTACTCGTCGTTGTCCTCGTCATCGTCGTCGTCATCCTCATCGTCATCGCTCGGAGAGAGGCGGAGAAAGCGGGACCTGCGCCGGGGGAGGGGAGCCCTCGACTCTCCGTCACTCGCCTCGGAGTCAGGCCCTTTTCCCCGCTCCCCTCCTTCCTCCTCTTCGCTGGAGTCGCCGGAGGGCACGTCCACCGGCTCCTCGGGAGTTTCCATGGTCACGGGCCCATTCCCGTTGAAGACGGGCATGGACTTCACCACCCGCTCCCAGTCGTTGCGGAGGAACAAGGGCGTAGGAGCGCCCTCCAGCCTCGCCACATTGCCCCCGACCAGAGACTGGAGAACCGCAGCCAGGTCTCCGTCGGCCAAGGCCGCGGGGCTCGGATGGGGCCTCCACATTGGAAGTGAGTACTGCCGAAGCGGAGCCAGCTGGTGCTCCAGGAACTCCCTCAGCAGCGACGCGCCGGTCAGCTTCGCTGCCGCCATGTCGGTCGGCCTCAGATCCGCGTCCATCTTCTCCAACACCATCTTCGCGTGGGGATCCGCGAGCTCCGCTCGACCCCAGTCGCTGGAGCTCGTGGGCTGCTCCGTGGGCAGGATCAGCCGTGGGTGGATGCGCCCAGCATCCACCAAGATCCACTTGCTCCTGAAGCCCTCAATCCTCTTCCCAGGGTTCGAGATGGCAATGGCGCCGCCGTACGCGACGAAGCTCGCGCACGCGGAAGCAGTACCACGAGAGGTCCGGAGGTAGAAGTAGTGGCGCAGTAAGGCCACTGAGGGCTGCACCCCAGTGTGGGTCTCGCAAAAATAAGCAAAGATTGCCAGGAGAAGGACGGAGTTGAGATGGAGATGCAGAGCCTGTAGCTTGTAATGGCAGAGGACAGAGAATAAGAACTCGGGGAAGGGAGGCACCAGGCCAGCAACAATGGCACTTACGAAGAGCGGATAGAAGGTGCTCCTTTGACCCTCAGGGGTGGCGGAGCCGGCCTTGAACACCTTTGCCCCGTCGATGCCCCCACGCCGTCGCCATCCGGTGCAACCGGGTAAGGCTCGCCTCCGACACATTCGGCGAGTCCAGGGCAGACGAGTACCAAGCTACGGCCGGGGGCTGGCGAGGCACCATGGCTCCCTAGGTCGCACGGTCAGAGAAGATCTGGAAATTTCGGAGGAAGGAAGGAGAGGTGCAAGAAAGGGGATCTGAGCCGCAATCGGGGAAAGCAAGAAGCAGGGCCTAGGCGGATGCCACTCCTTTATCAACTCGCGCGGTTGCTAAGGCGCCCACGTCCAGTCAACCGCCATGCGGCGCCCAAGGCCGCAGGCTGTTAGGGCCCACGGCGCTTCGTTCTTGCCCTTCCGCCTCCCTGCACGGCCAAGTCCGAGCGCGCCTTTAGCCCGGGGGCTACTATCGGCGTTCTGGGAACAGGGGTCCGCAGACTTGCCTGCCTGCGGCCTGCGGCATGGCTCAAGGGGGGGGGGGCCAGCACGGCCCGTCTTCACCAACACAAACCCAAGACCCTCGCGAGGGGCCAAGCCTCGCGGGGCGGACGACGCGGAGCTTCCTCAGGCACGGCCTCGTCAGGCTGGCTCACGAGGAGGCGGAGAGATCAAGGCGGGGTACCTCACGAGGTGCCCATGACGCAAGCCATGACGACTCAGGGCGCCAGGCGGGTGCCAGCCCGCGCAGCGTCCTCCCTTCCTCTTTGGTGCAAAGGGGGAAAGCGCAGCCGCGGAGTACCGAGGCATCAGGAAAAGGTTGCCATTTCGGTGCAACGAGACCAAGACCAGGAGGACTACGAGACGGAGGTCACCGTGGAGCCCAAGACGGCGTCATCACCAGAGCTTTGCGCAGGCGAAGACTACTTTTTTCAGGATAGCTGATACTTGCTGCCCCCTTCAAATTAGCCCGCCATTGTTGTCTCCCTTCCCGCTCGATATTTGGGAAGAGGACCAGGGCCTCTATAAATAGGACCAGCCACCCACATAGCAAAAAGAGGTCGAAAGTGAGAGAGAGAGAGAGAGGAAGAGATAGAGAGGAAAAGGTGACTGAACTCTTCTCAGTAGTTCATCCCCCCAGCCAAGAACAGACCCTCGCGAGGCTGTTCTTCCTTGTATTGTTCATCATCATCAGCCCAAGAGGCAATCCACCACACCACACACTGGAGTAGGGTATTACACCACAACGGTGGCCCGAACCAGTATAAACCCTGTGTCTCTTGTGTTGTTCTTTCCTTAGTTTTAGATCCTAGCATGGCCGAGGGGTGCAGGTAGGTAGGAGGTGAAATCTCCGCGCGCACCCCAGTGTTCGAACCTCAAGGGTCTGCCGGAACCCGAAATCCGACAGTGGCATGCAGATCTTTGTGGAGACCAGAAGCACACAAGACTAGATGATAACCAGAAGACGACGATCCTCGGCAAGATCCTTGCCAAGGATACCCACGAGACCCCAGGCAAGACTCTTGTCGGGGACGACCACGATGCCATGGCAAGACCCTTGCCGGAGCCCCGGCAAGACTCTTGCCGAAGATATCCGCGGGGCCGCAGCCCAGCCCGCACCCGCCAAAGCTCCACCGCCTTCCCAACACAGCAGCCAGCCCGCCAACAAGGCAGGCACCTGCGTGGCGATGTGCAGCTTCCAGGCCAACCCAGCAAGCACCTGCGTGGTGGAATGCAGATCTTTGTGAAGACTCTGCCACCGCACCAACTCAGCAGCCAGCCAGCCAGTGTGGCACTACACGCCTCGTCAGTTCGGACGTGCGTCAAAGCCAGGCGAGGCGGCGACAGCTGGGACGATCTTACTTGCCGTCCCCGATAAAGCAAGAAGGGCACGTCGGCAGCGCATTAAATGTGTTTGTCCTATGGTGCCAGGAGATAGACTCGACCATTGTATAGCTTTCCACCTCCTGTATGCCACTGTGGCGGCCCCTTCGACTATAAAAGGAGACCCACAGCGTACTGAGAGAGGATTCAGATTTTTTGGACCCTGCACGCTTTGTAGCTAGTCCAAGAACACCAGATTAACATAACCCAGCAGGAGTAGGGTATTACGCATCACTTGCGGCCAGAACCTGGATAATCCCCCTGCATTGATCTCTCAATCCCGCTCTTTCCATAGCCCCGCACCCGCCAACCGTAGCAAAAGGGATTCCTTGTGATCCCGTAGGTGTCGTTTCCCCCGACATCTTTGGCGCGCCAGGTAGGGGGCGCAAGCTGTGAAAATCCGGTTTGAAGGTTAGCACACCGACTTCATCATAACCATGGCCCCTAAGAGAAAGGGGATCACAATGATCGGCTCGTCCGGAGCCGGCCCGTCTATGTCAGCGCGAGCAGGCGGCCGGGTGCCCACGGATGGGGCCGGAGACGTTGTCCGCAAGCATCCACGACATTCTAGCGATCAGAGCCAAGCGAGCGGCATCGTCCGAATCTGAGACGACGAGCCACGTGCCGCTGGGTCCGGGGGCGGGGCCGTGCTACCCACGGGCGGCGCAGCAGCCTCTACGGCACCCCAGCTGGCGCCCGCACTGCGCCCTTCCCAGGCCGCGCGGGATGAGCAACACCGCAATGCTTGAGCCCACAGGCACCGTCGCAGAAAGAGCCCTATGCGCCACTTGCAGGATGAACCAGGCCGGCGTGTGCGCTCAGACGCCGGTGCGGGCATCGTGCGACCGCGAGACCGTGACAGAGCCCCTTCTAACTCAGTTAGAAGTCGGAGCGCATCATGGTCTACGCAGATCTCGCCGCCGCCTACACCAGCAGAACCGCTGGCACATGTGCAGCTGCTCCTCGACTTCCCCCTACTGCGGAGAAGCTCGACGAGTGGAGAGCCACCATCCGAAGCCTTGTCAGCTTCGCCAACAAAGACGAGCCGCTCCCAGGGGAACCCTCGCACCGCCGTCCTGATGAGCCGGTGCATGCCGGTAGTGGGGGGACCAGAGATGTTGCGACCACGGTGCACTCCCCCCCCCCCCGCGGTCACGACAACAGCCACCGGCCAATCGACCCAACGTCGGTGACAACATTTCCACAGCGTCGTCCGACCCATGAACCTGTCGTGACCAACATCAAGTCCTTCGGAAACGGGCCCAGGAGGACGCTCGAACTACCATCGAACGACACGGGAGACACGCCATCAGTCAGATCGGCGTGCGGGGCCTACTATGAACCACCCAGCGCCGGGGGCCCCGGCGACCTGCCTTATGAGGTGGGCTGTCCAGCCTTTACCCGAGAGCTGCGGCAGTTCCAGTGGCCCTCCCACCGCACGTTCAAGCCCGTATTGGCGAGAAGTACAACAGCAAGACCGACCCATCGGAGTTCCTCAGCATCTACACCATCACGATGCAAGCTACTGGAGCTCGCGACGACAAGGTGCTTACCAATTACTTCCTGTTGGCACTCAAACCCAACATCATGTCGTGGTTGATGCACTTGCCAGTGGATTCCATTTCTTCTTGGTCACATTTGTGTCATGAGTTTATTGGCGCCTTCACTGGAGGCCACAAAGCTCATGGCCAGGCAAACGATTTGCCCATCATCCCCCAGAAAGAAGGTGAAAACCTGCGCAAGTACATACATAGGTTCAGCCGGGTGCAGTACAACATCCCAGATGTTCATCCCGCAGCCGTTATCTGCGCATTGCATCAGAATGTGCGCAGCCGCAAGATGCGTGAAGAGTTGGCGATGAACAAGGTCAAGGATGTGGCTGAACTTTATGTTCTGGCCGATAGATGTGCTCGAGCTAAAGAGGGGAGGAAGTACCCCGGCGAGGACGCCGGTGCGGAAAACGACTCCACAGACGAAGACACCGCCGCCCCGACAAAGAAGGGATGTCGCCGCAACAGGAAGCGCAACGGCAAGACTGTGCTTGCTGTTGAAGGATCTAGCGAGCTCGGCGCCGCCAAAAAGGCCAAGGCTGATGAACCCGGAAAGGAGGTTGCCGGGTGTGCCGCCTGCTTGGCCCTGGTGGCCGCCAGCAAGCCAGGAGGCTCCGACAAGCAGTACTGCAAGATCCACCGCACCAAGGGCCATGACCTCCAGAACTGTCGACAAGTTGAGTTGCTTGCTGAAAAGTAGAAGGATGGATATGAAAGGCAAGACAAGGAGAAGGGTCAGGATGGTGATGAGGGATCGGACAAGAAGCGTGGCGGCCAAGGGGGTCGCCGCGGCAAAGATAACCAACAAGAGAGGCCCGCTCGGGGCCGCGACAAGAAAGAGGAAGATGATGATCACGACGAGGACTACGAGTCCGGCGAGCATGAGTTCCAGAAGGCTACAGAGGCCATGTGCGTTGACGGTGGCGCCTCGTTGCACACGTCACACCGCCAGCTGAAGAAGTGGGCGCGTGAGGTCGCTGCAGCAGAGCCGTTGTTCGATGCCCAGAAGCCCCTAAAGTGGTCCCGCACGCCCATCGTTTTTGACATTGAGGATCACCCTGATCGCACAACTGCGGTCGGGGGTTTTCCATTGTTGGTCTCGCCAACAATACGCAACCTCAAGGTGATGAAAGTGCTGGTTGACCGTGGGGCCGGTCTGAATTTGATCTCGCCCGCTGTGATCAAGCAGCTGCAGATTCTTGATGAAGACCTTGAAGAGACGGGCATGTTTCAAGGGGTCCACCCGAGAAGGAGCCAGCCTAAAGGTAAAATCACGATGCCCATTACATTTGGAGGCGAGCTGAACTATAGGATGGAGAAGATCATCTTCGATGTCGCCAAGATCCCCTTGCCATACAATGGGATCCTTGGCCGCCCAGCGCTGGCCAAGTTCATGGCGGCGTCCCACTACGCCTACAACACATTAAAGATGCCAAGGCCGCTGACTGTCATCACCATCCCCTCCGACAAGAAATATGCGCTCATCTGCGCCGATCAACTTTACCGAGAGGCAGTTGCAGCAACTGCCGTGAAGACACTTGCCCCTGCCACTGAAGCTCCAGGGAGGAAGAAGGCCGGCAAGACCCCTTCCGACGAGACCTCTTGCACCCACTCTGGCAAGCGCACCTCTTCAGAGTGCTGCACTCCCGTTGAGGACGTGCCAGAGAGCTCCACCGGAAAGAGCAAGAATTACAAGGCTACACCACCAGAAACCAAGAAGGTGTCCGTCAAGGAGGATGGCACAGGCGGGGCTTTCACCATAAGCTCCACCCTCGACAACAAATAGGAAAGTGCGCTCGTCGCCTTCCTACGGGCGAATGTCGATGTGTTGCATGGCAAGCATCCGACATCCCCCATGTTCCCAGGGAGGTGATTGAGCACCATCTTGTTGTCTGTCCTCATGTGCGGCCCGTCAAGCAAAAGGTCAGGAAGCAAGCTTTGGAGCGACAAAAGTTCATCAAAGAAGAGATCAGGAAGTTGGAGGCGGCAGGCCTGGTTAGAGGAGTACTCCACCCCACGTGGTTGGCCAATCCGGTGGTGGTGCGTAAGGCAAATGGGACGTGGAGGCTGTGTATTGACTACACAGATATCAATAAAGCTTGTCCCAAGGATCCTTTCCCCCTGCCACGCATCGACCAGATTGTAGACTCCACTGCCGGGGGTGACCTGCTGTCATTCCTCGACGCCTATTCAGGATACCACCAGATCTTCATGATGAAAGAAGACGAATAGAAGTCCGCGTTCAGCACCCCATGTGGTACATACTGTTTTGTACAGATGCCTTTCGAGTTGAAGAGCGTCGGTTCGATGTTTGCCCGAGCGGTCCAAATTGGTTTTGAGACCCAGCTACATAGAAATATGGAAGCCTATATGGATGATATAGTGGTCAAAACCAAGGACAGGCCACGCTCGTACAAGACCTAGAAGAAACATTTGCAAATCTGCGTAAGATCAACCTCAAGCTTAACCCAGAGAAGTGTGTGTTCGGTGTCCCGTCTGGCAAACTTCTTGGGATCTTTGTGTCTCGGCGCAGAATTGAAGTAAATCCCGACAAGATCAAGGCGATCGAGCAGATTGAAGCACCGAAGCGGGTCAAAGACATCCGTAGGCTCACCCACTGCGTTGCCGCCCTGAGTAGGTTCATCTTCAAATCTGCTGAGCGTGCCCTCCCCTTTTTCAAGGCGGGTCCAGTAAAGTGGACTCCGGAGGCAGAGGCTGCACTGCAAGATTTGAAGAGGTATCTCTCCCCCACACCGATACTAGTCGCGCCCAAACCGCAAGAGCCGTTGCTGCTATACTTGGCAGCAACGAATCAAGTGGTCAGTGCCGCGCTGGTGGCGCAGAGGGAACTTGAGAAAGAGGGAGCAGTAGCAGCGGGGCCATCGAGTGGCGGGCCGAGGCCCTCCCCGGCAGAGTCTGATGCCGGCAAGATGGAACCCCCGGCAAGACCCAATCCCGGCAAGGCAGAGTCTGAGCAGATGAGAAAAGTAGGACAGAAGAAGATGGTGCGGCACCCAGTCCATTTTGTTAGTTCCCTCTTACAGGGGGCTAGGTCAAGATACTCTGGTATGTAGAAGCTACTTTTCAGCCTCCTCATGGCCTCGAGAAAGCTGCGCCACTATTTCCAAGCACATGAGATCACCGTCGTCACGTGCCTCCCGTTGCAATGAATCTTGCACAACCCAGATGCAACTGGGAGGATTGTGGAGTGGGCGTTAGAGCTGTCGAGCTTTGGCCTCAAGTTTGAAAGTACTTCAACAATCAAGAGCCGAGCCTTGGCGAAGTTCATAGCAGAATGGACCGCAAAGCCCGACGAGGAGATTCAAGAGACCACCCTCCCCGGCAAGGAGACAAGCAGTGAGTGGATTATGTGCTTTGATGGAGCTTTCTCACTCCAAGGTGCTGGTGCTAGCGTATTACTCGTTGCGCCCACCAGAGAGCGCCTCAAGTACGTAATCCAGATGCACTTTCCCCGGGAAAAATCAACAAACAACACGGCGGAGTACAAGGGGTTGTTGGCCGACCTCAGGATCGCATCAGACCTTGGAATCAGAAAGCTCATCGCCAGAGGTGATTCACAACTCGTCGTCAAGCAAGTAAACAAGGACTACCAGAGCCCATTGATGGAGGCCTATGTGGATGAAGTGCGGAAGTTGGAAGAGTGCTTTGACAGATCGCAAGCAGAGCATGTTCCCCGAGCGGAGAACGGCATTGCTGACGACCTGTCAAAGCGTGCTGCCCGAAAGTTGCCTGTGGAACCAGGTACCTTTGTGCTTCAATTAACTCACCCATCTGTTGAAACATCAACAGGACAGAACAAACGAAGGAAGGCGGGCCCCGGGAAGTACTTTCCCGCTGAGCTCCCAGGAGCCGCCGGCAAGGACATTGCGGGGAGTCCCAAGCTTAGCGGAGAGCAGCAACCCTCAGCAGGGCCTCATGCCCTGGCCATAGAAGCAGCTGCCCTTACGACCGAAGACGAGCCTTTAGTCCTTGTCGTCGAGCCTCGGGCTCCGGCATGGGTGCAGCCCACCGTCCGTTTCCTCCAAACAAGAGAGCTCCCCGAGGAGCAGGAAGAAGTAGAGAAAGTAGCCCGTCGGTCCAGCATGTACCAGTTTGTGGATGATGCCCTCTATAGAAGAAGACCGAATGGTGTGAAATTGAAGTGCATTCCTTGGGAGGATGGACTGAGGCTGTTGGCGGAGATACATGGAGGCATGTGTGGCTCCCACATAGGGTCAAGGGCTCTTGCTGGCAAACTGTTCCGGTAAGGTTTCTTCTAGCCCACCGCCCTCCCGGATGCAACTACACTAGTAACCAAGTGAGAAGCGTGCCAGTTCCATTCAAAGAATCTTCATCAACCCGCCCAAGCCCTTCGGACAATCCCTCTTTCCTGGCCATTTTTGTCTGGGGCTCGACATACTGGGCCCCTTTCCCCGTGCTGTCGGGGGCTTTGAGTACTTGTACGTCGCGATCGACAAGTTCACAAAGTGGCCGGAAGTGGAGCCAGTGAGAAAGGTAACATCACAGTCAGCCATCAAGTTCTTCAAGGGACTAGTCTGTCGTTTCGGTGTGCCAAATAGAGTCATCACCGACAACGGCACGCAGTTGATGAGCCGCACCTTCATCTAGTACATTCAAGACCTCGGCAGCAAGGTCTGTTTTGCTTCTGTTGCCCATCCCAGAAGTAACGGCTAGGCTGAGAGGGCGAATGCGGAAGTGCTGCGGGGCCTCAAGAACAGAACTTTAACAAGCTGCACAAGTGCGGAAGGCGCTGGATTGATGAGTTGCCAAAGGTTCTTTGGTCAATCACGACGACACCAAATCGAGCCACTAGCCAGACACCCTTTGCCCTGGTATACAGGGCAGAAGTAGTTCTCCCCACTGAACTCATATACGGGTCACCTCGACTGCTCGCTTATGATGAGCTTGAGCAAGAGCAGTTGCACCAAGATGATGCGATGCTCCTTGAGGAAGATCGTCTTCGGGCTGCTGTGCGGGCCACTCGCTACCAGCAAGCCTTGCGCCACTATCAGGGCCTCAAGGTTCACGCCCGAAGCCTTGAGGAAGGAAACCTTGTTCTTCGGCGGATCCAATCCCCTAAGAATCCAAACAAGTTGACGCCGAAGTGGGAAGGCCCTTATCGGGTAATACGAGTCACCAGGCCTGGCGCAGTCTGCCTGGAGACCGAAGATGGCATTCTGGTGAGCAACTCCTGGAATATTGAACATCTTCGCAAGTTTTACCCCTAAGGCGTGGTTGCCGGGAGCCCCGGCAACCCCCTTTTCATACTAGCCTTGCCGCCAAGGCATGTAACCCTATGTACGGAGCCAGGCGCAGCCCTGTGCGCTGTCAGGGAAAAGGAATTCCTTAGTATGTATAGATTCCTGTCGATTTCCATGTTTATGTATATACATATATGCATGCTTGTCTAGGGGACTGTACTGCTTTTTGATTCCAGTAAATGTTAGTGAACCACTGAGGTTCCGTGCTTTTGCCCTCTCTTCTTTCCAGCCATGGCAAGGATGGGCGATCCCGCCAAGGACCCGGCTCCGGCAAGAAGTTGAGAAGACCGCACGGCACAGCGATCCCCGGCAAACCAAACAGATAAAGTTTACCTCTTGCCCATTCGTATTCATAACCTATGACTTGTGCATTAGAAAACCTCGCCACTCTTCTTGAAGGACTCGGGGGCTCCCATTTCCGACTCGAGCGCTGCTTCGGTCAGAGTGGTCGTGGTGACCCTTGTCAAAAAAAGGTGGACGGGGGGTTGGGCCCTTTGTTTGTAACCCGGCAGATGTGATTCTCTGGCAGGCGCAAGGGGCGCCGGCAAGGTGGCTTGCCGGAAGGACTCGTTTATTTACACTAAGGAGGCATTTCTCCTTTGCATGAACATACATGTGCACGAGTTACCAACAGGGCTAGACTTCTTCATTAATATGCTGATGCAAGTACAAAGGTTACAGGATACAAGCATGGGCTCGAGAGATTACATTATATAGAAATTAAGATTTGGCAAGTGCCTACAATTTAAAAAGAAAGATAGGTTCCCCGTGATCTCCGTTCTTGCCCCTTTCCTCCCAGGTGCGGCAGGTGAAGGCAAAAAGGAAGTGGCGAGGAACGCGCCGATGGAGAGCTTGACGAGGAAGACCCTCGGCAGGGCACGGAGCCAAGGGAGGGGGCGGCGCGGTCAATCGGAGTCAGCGTCCTCCTGCTTAACACCCTTGTCGTCTCTGTCACTGTCCTCCTCGTCACTCCCGCTCAAGGAGGAGGTTTCACCGTCAAAGGAGCTCTCCACGCAACACCTTAAGCGAGTTCCCAAGAGCCCAAAGACCTTGACGGAGAGCAGGTTGTTCTCCATCAATTTGAATTGGAGGACGAGCCCCTCCGACAGGCTATGGGCACGAGCGAAGGTCTTCCATCCACGGTGGAGATACATAACATGAGGGGCGGGGAAGTCGACGTCGACCCGCATGCTGCCATTCCCGCAGCCCCTCATATGCAACCTCAAGGCCTGAGGCGGGTCAAGCTCCATCTCCCGAGCAAACAGAGTGGGGAGATGAAGACGGCCGCACACCGGCCCGCACAGCCTGACGTAGAACTCGTGGGGCTGGTCTCCGACATGGCCCTCCATTGGAGGAGGGGCCGCTGGTGGAGGCGAAGCCGGTGCGCCGCCTCGTCCTCCTCTTCCCCGAGAACCACGGCGGCCTCGGCCTCGCCCCCTTCCTCTTCCTCTCACGGCCGGCTCCACTGCCATGAGCTCTTGGGAAGGAAGGGTACGCTGTCGAGCGGAGGCCCTCGTCGCCGCCAACGGAGCACCAGCGCGCCCTCTCACCATGACGAAGGCAAGAAAGGAGTCGAGGCGGAGGAGACCATCGCTGAAGGATCGAAGGACGCCGTCCCCCTCCCCTTCTTCTTATAAAGGGGTGGGGCCGAGGCTCGGCCGCCCCGCTCAACCAATCTGGCCGCCAAGGGGTGCAAGGAATCGGGATCGACCCGCTGCTCCAATCAGCGACGACCCAGTTTCCTGCCTCCACATTATAGCTCGTGCCCTCCGCATCCACCACCTTCCCTCCTCGGGGCATGGAGGACATGTGGCAAGCGAACCAGAATCAAGAGGACAACTGAGGTGACCACATTCCACCCCGTGACCATGGGGCGCGGGCACCTTGAAGGCCGCGACCCGAGTCCACCTAGTAAATGAGTCATGCGCCTGCGTTTTCCTCCCTTTTATGGGGAAGGCGTGGGCCGCCTCTTTACCATTTACCATGATGTGACGCATGAGGGCAGCAACTGCCCCACACATGACCCCCATGTCACGCACGACCCCCACGTCGCGCATTCAACGTGGGTCGTGGGGAAGTGCAACTTGTGAGGGAGTTACTGCGGTACAACTCGGGCCACATGCCCGCGCACCATTTTGGGTCTAGCCCAACAACACATCGCGGTTATGTGTGGCCCAGGCCCGGGGGCTCCTGTCGGTGCACAAAAGGAGGGGTCCTATTTTGTACCCCTTTACTTGTGCGCGGGCAGTTGGAGCCGCGCCTGCGGCCACACCTAGCGGGGCAGAGGAAGGAAGTAAAGCCACAAGACAACCAGAGCAACGCCAAGCGAGAAACACGAAGAGCAGAAGGGCGAGGTGAACTCCCCCGGCAAGGCCCTTGCCGGGGCGGCCTCCACAGCCCCGGCAAGAACCTTGTCGGGGCAACTTGCCCAACACCAGCAGAGCCGCCACCCTTGAACCCAAGAGTTCCAACACCATCAACCACTTTGGAACCGAGGCTTGGGAGGCACCTCCATGGTGGCATGCAGATCTTTGTGGAGACCAGAAGCACACAAGACTAGATGATAACCAGAAGACGACGATCCTCGGCAAGATCCTTGCCAAGGTCACCCACGAGACCCCCGGCAAGACTCTTGCCGGGGACGACCACGATGCCACGGCAAGACCCTTGCTGGAGCCCCGGCAGGACTCTTGCCGAAGACATCCGCGGGGCCGCAGCCCGCCCCGCACCCGCCAAAGCTCCACCGCCTTCCCAACACAGCGGCCAGCCCGCCAACAAGGCACGCACCTACATGGTGATGTGCAGCTTGCAGGCCAACCCAGCAAGCACCTGCGTGGTGGCATGCAGATCTTCATGGAGACTCTGCCACCCACCAACTCAGCAGCCAGCCAGCCAGTGTGGCACTACACGCCTCATTAGTTCGGACGCGCGTCAAAGCCAGGTGAGGCGGCGACAGCTGGGATGAGCTTCCTTGCCGTCCCCAATAAAGCAAGAAAGGCATGTCAGCAGCGCATTAAATGCGTTTGTCCTACGGTATCAGGAGATAGACTCGACCATTGTATAGCTTTCCACCTCCTGTATGCCACTGTGGCGGCCCCTTCGACTATAAAAGGAGACCCGCGGCGTACAGAGAGAGGATTCGGATTTTTTGGACCCTGCATGCTTTGTAGCTAGTCCAAGAACACCAGATAAACATAACCCAGCAGGAGTAGGGTATTAAGCATCACTTGCGGCCCAAACCTGGATAATCCCCCGGCGTTGATCTCTCAATCCCGGTCTTTCCACAGCCCCACGCCCGCCAACCGTAGCAAAAGGGATTCCTCGTGATGAGATAGGTGTCGTTTCCCCTGACAAAACCGTGTTGGATCAATGAACAATCACACACGACCTTCTCTTGAAAACTTTTTGCGTTAGGCCACCTTGCGCAAACGTTTACCACATAAAAACTGTGTGTGATGGACAACCTTTGCCACATAGTTTCTTCTATGCATAGTGTGTGATGCATTCAATAACGCAAATGATAAAATTGTTAATATCATGTGCAATGGCAACGCTATCACAAACGATTTAACGGGGAAAATTGTGTGTGATGTACCTATGAACAGAAACATTTTCCTTGGAGCAACTGTGTGGGATGTACATACGAACGGAAACGTTTATCAGGGACTGACTGTGTGGGATGTACTTGCGACCGGAAACAATTTCACCTGTATAATTGTATTTTTTAGCTCTACTATACTTATTTCCGTATTTGAGCGCTCGCCGGTCGCACACGACCTCATTTTGCCGAGCATGTGTGCCAGCAGGGCATATCCCCGATGGTTTCTGAGTCGTGTGGGAAGGACTCACCTATCGCCTCCACTCACTAGGCGACGGTTACAAATGCCGTCGTGGAAAGGGGTCAAAACCCATTTGTATAGCACCGACGCATACCAGTGAATAGGATCAACATTATAAGTAATGGTTTCTTATTCAATTTTAATAGGTTCTACTACTTTCACTTCAATGGGAGGATGATATTTAAATCACTTATCCTTAGGGAGATCAACATGAATAGCAAATGATTCACAGAAAGAAGTTACTATCTCAGAGTCAAGTCCATATTTAGTGCTAAATTCACGAAAAGCATCAGTATCCATAAAAGATAACACAATCAAACTTGAGGTTTATACCTGACTCCATACCTTCGTCTAGTTCCCAATCTTCGGAGTTGCGTTTAATTCTTTCCAATAAATCCCATTTGAATTCAATAGTCATCTTCATAAAAGAACAGTACAAGAAGTATCGAGCATGGATTGATCGAGCATAAAAATTCTGAATAATAATTTCTCTTGAGAGCTCATGATTGGGGCATGAATAACATTGGCTTAAGCCTCCGCCAAGCTTGAGCGATAGTTTCTCCTTTACGAGGCCAAAAATTATAAATATAATTCCGATCATGATGAACTAGATGCATAGGTAAAACTTCTGATGAAATTCCAATTTAAGACAGTTGTAGTTCCAAGTCCCAGTATCATCGCATAGCCTATACCGTGGCAATGCCTTCTCCTTCAAAGGTAAAGGGAAGACCTTCTTCTTGACTTCATCCTCGGGAAAACTGCAAACTTAAATAATCCACAAACTTCATCCACATAGATTAGATGCATATCAGGATGTAATGTTCCATCTCCTGCATAAGGATTACCTAGCAGTTTCTCTATCCTACCCGAAGGAATTTCATAATAAATATTTTTAGTAGGTTCAGTAGGTTGAGGGGAAACTCTTTGCTCTTCCGGTCGGGGTAAATATACCCCGACCAAACTCCTCAAAGGATTATTTTCCATAGCAACAAGTGGTAGTAAATTTCAGCACGTAATATAAATGTTTCTTTACCGAATTCCACTCACCAAAGGCGCTTCGCTCCCCGGAAATTGCGCCAGAAAGGAGTCTTGATGACCCACAAGTATAGGGGATCTATCATAGTCCTTCCAATAAGTAAGAGTGTTGAACGCAACAAGGAGTAGAAGTAAATGACAAGCGGTTTTCAGCAGGGTATTCTCTGCAAGCACTGAAATTATCGGTAACAGATAGATTTGTGATAAGATAATTCATAACAGGTAACAAGTAGCAACTGTAACTAAAGTGCAGAAAGGTGGCCCAATCCTTTTTGTAGCAAAAAAAACCCTGGACAAACTCTTATATAAAGCAAAGCGCTCCCAAGGACACATGGGAATTATTGTGAACCTAGTTCTCATCATGCTCATATGATTCGCGTTTGTTACTTTGATAATTTGATATGTGGATGGACCGGTGCTTGGGTGTTGTACTTACTTGGACAAGACTCCCACTTATAATTAACCACTCTCGCAAGTATCTGCAAGTACAAAAAAAATTAAGATAAATCTAACCATAGCATGAAACATGTGGATCCAAATCAGCCCCTTATGAAGCAATGCATAAACTAGGGTTTAAGCTTCTATCACTCGAGCAACCCATCATCTACTTCTTACTTCCCAATGCCTTCCCCTAGGCCCAAATCATGGTGAAGTGTCATGTACTCGATGTTCACATAACATCACTAGAGGAAAGACAACATACATCTCATCAAAATATAGAATGAATACCAAATTCACATCTTTCCCTAATAATAAAGCACGGATTGACTTTATCGGGTTCACCGTCACAATACGCTTATTCCCGTGAGTTTACGCTTTCACTTTGAATTGAAAACATATTTGAGGTGGTACTAAATTTTGTCTCTGCAGATATATCGATATAGATTCGTCCGTTCGCTATTGTTTCGTACGTCATAACTCGTTCGTTCCGCTGTCGTCTGCAGATTCGGAAGTGGGCCGGAGTTTTAATGGGCCGATAAAAAATTTGCTCCTTATGCATGTGCTGAATTTTTTTATTTTCTTTTGTAATTAATAGTCCCACCTTGCTATGATAAATCAAATCTTATCAACTTATATACGTTCGCTAGTTGGAAGAATCAAGCAAGCCAAGACACCGAAAGAGGATGAGAATATGGGTAACCAAGCTTGAGGTAGAGGAAGGAAGGAACAAAAAAGATGGACATGAGCGGTCCAATCGAAGTACCAACGCCCGCCATGAAGACCTTGTGACATTAGCGGCGGCGGTGGCCTGCAAAGTAGGGCATAGAGATGGACAACGGCTTCACGGCTAAGCTTGGGCTGTGGCAGCTGCGTGGCACATGCAGCGGATGAATGGGGCGGCGCTCGGCAGTCTTGGCGGTGGGGCGGAGCAGATCCGGAAACGAGATGGAGAGCTGGCTGGAGGCAGCGAAAACCGAGAGAGAGATTAGAGAGAAGGAAAAGGGAAAACCGAGAGAGGAGGAGGGTGCGGCGAGCTCGAGCAGCCGGCGCGCACGGGAGAGGTCCCCGGCCGCAATTGAGGCAGCCTCGGGCGCACAGGCTCAATCTTTGGGGGAGCTGCTGGAGAGGTCACCGACGTGCGCTGCTGTGCTACAAGTCCCACGGTTGCTCCCACCAAGGGCTTCTGGAGAAAAGGGGGATTTTTCTGCGTTCAGCCTTAGAGATAAAGATCGGTTGCATAGTGTGCAGCTCCACAAGGACGTGTGATGCACAGGCCGGGATGATTACTTCACCCATCAGTAAATATCTCGTGTACGCGGACGTGCACACGTTGATGCTAGATTTTTTTTATTTTAGGATTGGATTTGGCTCTGTTTGTTTTGCTTACGAATTCATATTGACGTACTATTTTCATATTGATGTACTATTATTAAGACGTGAAAATTGTAAGACTGATATATATACACATATTAGAACACGCAACAAAAACATATAGCTTGCACATCCAACAAATATAAATTATCTCCACGCATTGTTGACCCCGGTTCATAAAAGTGCATATAACAAACCTATGGAGGAATAAGAACAATTGCATCCAGGTAAAATTACTTTGAAAGTATTGCATGCTAAACATTTTTTACAAAGATTTATCTACCGATGAGGTATGCTTTTTTTGCGGGTAGAGGTATGCTTTTTCACAAGGCATCGACGATCTGATCTACAACGTTCTACTGAAGTCAGACAAAAAAATGTGAACGCCCGAAACATATATGCCCGGACGCCGGATAAAGTATACCACATTTCTATTGTGTGATGTTAGTAAATAAAAATAAGCACTATTTGTACTATAATTTTATTATCAGTATAGTAATTTAAAGATAGGGTTGCTCACCTGATTAGATGGCTACGATTTGTGTCCCATCTTTTCAACTAGCACCCTAAAAATTGTATTGTTAATTGATCCATCATTTTTGTGATCATCAAACTTATCCTCCATGTAGCCAACATAATTTGTGATAATTGATGTCTGTCTCGCAGCGAAACATGTCGATTTTTCTCTCCCGTTGCAACGCACGGGCATGTTTGCTAGTGATTACTTATAACAAGACTTCTCCCATGTCATCAGTAAAAAACGTAACTACCCACAAAGCATATTCATGTTCATAATCAGAGGAGTAATAATTATCATTAAGGATCTGGACATATGATTTTTCCACCGAATGAACCAACTAGCATCAACTACAAAGAGTAATCAACACTACTAGCACCCCACAGGTACCAATCTGACGTATTGAGACAAAGATCGGTAACAGGAGATGAACTAGGAATTGAGAGGAGATGGTGCTGGTGAAGATGTTGATGGAGATTGACCCCCTCTCGATGAGAAGATCATTGGTGATGACGATGGCTTCGATTTCCCCCTCCAGGAGGGAAGTTTCCCCAGCAGAACAGCTCTGCCGGAGCCCTACATTGGTTCTGCCCAAGTTCCGCCTCAAGATGGCGGCGCTTCATCCCAAAAGCTTCCTTCTGTTTTTTTTTCCAGGTCAAAAGACATAATATAGTAGAACAGGGGCACCGGATACCTGCTAGGAAGCCCACAATCCGGGGAGGCGCGCCCCCCACCCTTGTGGCCACATGGTGGATCCCCTATGGTATTTTGTTCACCCAATATTTTTTATATATTCCAAAATAATTCTCCTTAGATTTTCAAGAATTTTTGGGTCATGCAGAATAGGTCTCTCAAATTTGCACCCTTTCCTGTCCAAAATTCCAGCTGTCGGCATTCTCCCTCTTTGTGTAAACCTTGTAAAATAAGAGAGAGGGAGAGAGAGAGAGAGAGAGACAGAAGGCATAAGTATTGTACCATAATGTATAATAACAGCACATAATGCAATAAATATCGATATAAAAACATGATGCAAAACGGACGTATCATACCTCCACACAAAGAACAAATATTTGCAACCCGACGCGTAAGAGGGGTTGTCAATCCCTCTACGGTAAAAAGATAGGTTAAATTGTATGAGATTGAATAAATAGATCTAGCAAAAACACAAAATAAAATAAGAAAAAAAAGTGCAGCAAGGTATTTTGGGGGTTTTGGAATGATAGATCTGAAAGCAATATGATAAAAGATAGACCCGGGGCCGTAGATTTCACTAGTGGCTTCTCTCGAGAAAATAGCATACGGTGGGTAAACAAATTACTGTTGGGCAATTGCTAGAAGAGAAAATAATTATGACGATATCCAAGACAATGATCGTGTATATAGGCATCACGTCCAAAATTAGTAGACCGACTCCTACCTGCATCTACTAATATTACTCCACACATCAATCGCTATCCAGCATGCCTCTAGTGTATTAAGTTCATGGAGAAACAGAGTAATGCAATAAGAATGATGACATGATGTAGACAAGATCTATTCATGTAGGAATAGTGAAGGAAATATTCCCTAGAGGCAATAATAAAGTTGTTATTTATATTTCCTTATATCATGATAAATGTTTATTATTCATGCTAGAATTGTGTTAATCGGAAACTTAGTACATGTGTGAATACATAGACAAATAGAGTGTCCCTAGTATGCCTCTACTTGACTAGCTCGTTAATCAAAGATGGTTAAGTTTACTAGCCATGGACATGTGTTGTCATTTGATGAAAGGGATCACATCATTAGAGAATGATGTGATGGACAAGACCCATCCGTTAGCTTAGCACTATGATCGTTTAGTTTATTGCTATTGCTTTCTTCATGACTTATACATGTTCCTATGACTATGAGATTATGCAACTCCCGAATATCGGAGGAACACCTTGTGTGCTATCAAACGTCACAACATAACTGGGTGATTATAAAGATGCTCTACAGGTGTCTCTGATGGTGTTTGTTGAGTTGGCATAGATCGAGATTAGGATTTGTCACTCGTGTTTCGAAGAGGTATCTTTGGGCCCTCTCGGTAATGCACATCACTATAAGCCTTGCAAGCAATGTAACTAATGAGTTAGTTGCGGGATGATGCATTACGGAATGAGTAAAGAAACTTGTCGGTGACGAGATTGAACTAGGTATGATGATACCGACGATCGAATCTCGGGCAAGTAACATACCGATGACAAAGGGAACAACGTATGTTGTTATGCGGTTGGACCGATAAAGATCTTCATAGAATATGTAGGAGCCAATATGAGCATCCAAGTTCCGCTATTGGTTATTGACCGGAGATGTGTCTTGGTCATGTCTACATAGTTCTCGAACCCGTAGGGTCCGCACGCTTAACGTTCGATGACGATTTGTATTATGAGTTATGTGATTTGATGATCGAAGTTTGTTCGGAGTCCCGGATGAGATCACGGACATGACGAGGAGTCTCGAAATGGTTGAGAGGTAAAGATTCATATATTGGAAGGCTATATTCGGACATCAGAAAGGTTCCGAGTGATTCAGGTATTTTTCAGAGAACCGGGGAGTTACGGGAATTCACCGGGGGAAGTATTGGGCCTTATTGGGCTTTAGTGGAAAGGAGAGAAGGGCCACAAGGGGAGGCAGCGCGCCCCCCATGGGCTGGTCCGAATTGTACTAGGAGGGGGCGGCGCCCCCTCTTTCCTTCTCCCTCTCCCTCTCCTTCCTTCTTCTCCTACTTAGAATAGGAAAGGGGGAAACCTACTCCTACTAGGAGTAGGAATCCCCCCCTTGGGCGCGCCCCTTGAGGCCGGCCCTCCCCCTCCTCCCCTCCTTTATATACGGGGGAGGGGGGAACCCCATAGACACACAAGTTGATTTCTTAGCCGTGTGCGGTGCCCCCCACCATAGATTTCCACCTCGGTCATATTGTCGTAGTGCTTAGGAGAAGAGATGCGTCGGTAACTTTGTCATCACCATCACCACGCCATCGTGCTGAAGAAACTCTCCCTCGGCCTCAGCTAGATCTAGAGATTGAGGGACGTCACCGAGCTGAACGTGTGCAGATCGCAGAGGTGCCGTGCGTTCGGTACTTGATCGGTTGGATCGCGAAGACGTTCAACTACATCAACCGTTTTACTAAACGCTTCCACTTTCGGTCTACGAGGGTACGTGGACACACTCTCCCTGCACGTTGCTATGCATCTCCTAGATAGATCTTGCGTGATCATCGGATTTTTTTGAAATACTGCGTTCCCCAACAGTGGCATCCGAGCCAGGTCTATGCATAGATGTTATATGCACGAGTAGAAGACAACGGAGTTGTGGGCATGGGTATATACATATTGTTTGCCGTCACTAGTTGTTTCTTGATTCAGCGGTATTGTTGGATGAAGCGGCCCGGACCGACATTACATGACCGCGTTCATGAGATTGGTTCTACCGACGTGCTTTGCACACAGGTGGCTGGCGGGTGTCTGTTTCTCCCACTTTAGTTGAATCGGATTCAATGAACAAGGTTCTTTCTGAAGATCAAAAAGCAATCACTATACCACGTTGTGGTTTTGGTGCGTAGGTAAGAACGGTTCTTGCTAAAGCTCGTAGCAGCCACATAAAACTTGCAACAACAAAGTAGAGGATGCCTAACTTGTTTTTCCAGTGCATGTTGTGATGTGATATGGTCAAGACGTGATGAGATAAATTGTTGTATGAGATGATCATGTTTTGTAACATAGTTATCGGCAATTTGCAGGAGCCATATGGTTGTCAATTTATTGTATGAATTGCAATCACCATGTAATTGCTTTACTTTATCACTAAGCGATGGCGATGGTTGTAGAAGCAATAGTTGGCGATTTGCAGGAGCCATATGGACAAGATGATGATGGTCATATCATATCACTTATATTGATTGCATGTGATGTGTATCCTTTATGCATCTTATTTTGCTTAGTACGGCGGTAGCATTATAAGATGATCCCTCACTAAATTTCAAGGTATAAGTGTTCTCCCTGAGTATGAACCATTGCGACAGTTCTTCATGCTGAGACACCACATGATGATCGGGTGTGATAAGCTCTATGTTCACATATAGCAGGTGCAAGCCAGTTTTGCACATGCAGAATACTCAGGTTAAACTTGACAAGCCTTGCATATGCAGATATGGCCTGGAACACTGAGACCGAAAGGTCGAGCGTGAATCATATAGTAGATATGATCAACATAGTGATGTTCACCATTGAAAACTACTCCATCTCACATGATGATCGAACATGGTTTAGTTGATATGGATCACGTGATCACTTAGATGATTAGAGGGATGTCTATCTAAGTGGGAGTTCTTAAGTAATATGATTAATTGAACTTTAATTTATCATGAACTTAGTCCTTGTAGTTTTTTGCATATCTATGTTGTAGATCAATTGCTCGCGTATAGCTTCCTCGTTTTATTTATGACTAGCAAAAGTGCCTGTGCATTGCAACGGGTGAACAACAACAAAATCATAAAATTTATAGACCCAAAATAAAATAATTCAAGTTCAGGCAAATTGCACCGATATGTCATCAGTTTTACAGATTGATAATTAAGAATAAATAATGCAAGAGAGCAAAGAACACGAGACATCAAATTTATGACACGAAAGAAATAGATCAAAGATTTTTAATGATGTTGGTAGTGAATCCCCCTAGGGTCACGTGCGTTGCAATGGGAGACACAAAAAATACATGCTAGCCAAATAAGTATGACTTAATATCCGGACATATGAGTGTCGTCTATTTTAACACGGTGGCTCACCATGTTGCCACACAATGTCCACGTGATCGTAATGCATGTGGTAAATCCCTAGGCAATGAGCTTATCCCTACACAACATACTTGCCATTGTCTCGTGCAAGCAAATATTTAAATATTTAAAAACAAATCTCATCGACCAGGAACTACTCTCAATGCTTAGACATATAAAGACTTTCCAAAAATTAATCAAATCCTAGACATAAAATACTTCTGAATCGGCGAACAGTTTTTCGAATCGACAAACATCTTTTATAAATTAGGACATCTTTAAAAAATCAGGAACATTTGTTTTGTTTAGAGAAACATTTATTGAAATGCATGAATATATTGTGAATTCATGAATATTTTTTGACTCAGCTAACATTTTTTCAATTGATGACTTTTTAAAATTGGGGGATGAATTTTAAATTTCACAAGAGACATTTGATTTTTGAATATTTTCTAAAATTTCATGGACATTTTCTTCCAGATTCACGAATATGTTTTGAATACACCGTCATTTTTTTGAAAATCATGAGCATGATTTTACTTCCCGACATGTTTTTCTAGATTGTGATTTTTTATAATTTGTGAACAGTTTTGTAAAATCACCAACATTTTTTGAAACAGCAAAAATTTTATGATTTCACAAAGTTTTTTAATTCACTCACATTATATAATTTCTCTAAAATTTTGTTATAACTGGAAACTTTTCATAATTTGGAATTGTCAAATTAATTTAAAGAAGAAAAAACTGAAACAGAAATGAGAAAAGAAAAGAAAAGAAAAGACAAAATGATAAAAAGAAACAGGAGCGTCACACCTGGTAGGCCGGCCCATGAAGGAGGTGCCTAAAAAAGGAGGCAAAAATGGCTATTATAAGATTTGAACCATGGTCTGCAGGGTGGAAGCAACAGCCTGTAGCCACCACACTGGTTGTGCACTTGTGTTATATACAGGGCATCACAGATATAAAGCCACTGTTCACGGCGGCGCCTTTGATATAAAAATCGAATCATTTTCTTAACTTACGGGTGGCATAGCGGGTAAATTTTAGCTAATTCGGGGGCAATTATTTAGACGGGTGACCAGAAGCACTATTTGCTTTATTATTAGGGTAGATATGTTCCTAGAGAAAACTATGTTGAAAGATGTAAGTAGCAATGATACTGACTAGCTCCGTGATCTGAGGATTATCCTCATTGTTTCACCGAAGAATTATGTCCTTGATGCACCGCTAGGTGGCGGACCTTTTGCAGGAGCAGATGCAGACGTTATGAACATTTGACAAGCTCGGTATGATGACTACTTCATAGTTTAGTGCGCCATACTTTACGGCTTAGAACCGAGACTTCAAAAATGTTTTGAACACTACGGAGCATATGAGATGTTCCAAGAGCTGAAATTGGTATTTCAGACTCATGCCCGTGTTAAGAGGTATGAGACCTCTGACAAGTACTTTGCCTACAAGATGGAGGAGAATAGCTCAGCTAGTGAGCATGTGCTCAGAATGTCTGAGTACTACAATCACTTGAATCAAGTGGGAGTTAATCTTCTAGACAAGATAGTGATTGACAGAGTTCTCTAGTCACTATCACCAAGTTACTAGAACTTCTTGATGAACTATAATATGCTAGGGATAACAGAAACGATTCCCAAGCTCTTCGCGATGCTGAAATTGGCGAAGGTAGAAATCAAGAAAAAGCACCAAGTGTTGATGGTTGACAAGACCACTAGTTTCAAGTAAAAGTGCAAGGGAAAGAAAGGGAACTTCAAGAAGAATGGCAAGCAAGTTGCCACTCTCCTGAAGAAGCCCAAAGCTAGACCTAAGCCTGAAACTGAATGCTTCTACTTCAATGGGAATGGTCACTGGAAGCGGAACTACCCCAAATACTTGGCGGATAAGAAGGATGGCATAGTGAAAAAAAGTATATTTGATATACATGTTATTAATGTGTACTTTACTAGTGTTCATAGTAACCCCAGGGTATTTGATACCAGTTCAGTTGCTAAGATTAGTAACTTGAAACATGAGTTGAAAAATGAACAGAGACTAGTTAAGGGCAAGGTGACGATGTGTGTTGGAAATGGTTCCAAGGTTGATAAGATCACCATCACACACTCCTTTTACCTTCGGGATTAGTGTTGAACCTAAAATAAATGTTATTTGGTGTTTGCATTGAGCATGAATATGATCGGATCATGTTTATTGCAATACAGTTATTCATTTAAGTCAAAGAATAATTGTTATTCTATTTACATGAATAAAACCTTCTATGGTCATACACTTAATATAAATGGTTAATTGAATCTCGGTCGTAGTGATACACATATTCATAATATTGATGCCAAAAGATGCAAAGTTGATAATGATAGTGCAACATACTTGTGGCACTGCCATTTAGGTCATATTGGTGTAAAGCGCATGAAAAACTCCATGTGGATGGACTTTTGGAATCACTTGATTATGAATCATTTGATGCTTGCGAACCATGCCTCATGGGCAAGATGACTAAGACTTCGTTCTCCAGAACAATGGAGCAAGCCACTGACTTATTGGAAATAATACATACGGATGTATGCGGTCCGATGAGTGTTGAGGCCCGCGGCGGGTATCTAATTCCTTCTCGTCCTCGAGTAGGTAAATGTTAAAAAAGATAATTTTTGATGTGTAATGCTACCTAGCATAATCTTGATCATGCATCATGGCATGAATATTAAGACACGAGTGATTCAAAGCAATAGTCTATCATTTGACATAAAAACAATAATACTTCAAGCCTACTAATAAAGCAATCATGTATTTTCAAAATAACATGGCCAAAGAAAGTTATCCCTACAAAATCATATGGTCTGTCTATGCTCCATCTTCACCACAGAAAGTATTCAAATCATGCACAACCCCGATTACAAGCCAAGCAATTGTTTCATACTTTTGACGTCCTCAAACCTTTTCAACTTTCACGCAATACATGAGCGTGAGCCATGGACATAGCACTATAGGTGGAATAGAATGGTGGTTGTGGAGAAGACAAAAAGGAGAAGATAGTCTCACATCAACTAGGCGTATCAATGGGCTATGGAGATGCCCATCAATAGATATCAATGTGAGTGAGTAGGTATTGCCATGCAACGGATGCACTAAGAGCTATAAGTGTATGAAAGCTCAAACTGAAAACTAAGTGGGTGTGCATCCAACTTGCTTGCTCATGAAGACCTCGGGCGTTTGAGCAAGCCCTGTTGGGGAACGTTGCAGAAAACAAAAATTTTCCTAAGGTTTCACCAAGATCCATCTATGAGTTCATCTAGCAACGAGTGATCGGATGCATCTACATACCTTTGTAGATCACGACCGGAAGCGTTCAAAGAACGGGGATGAGGTAGTCGAACACGACGTGATCCAAATCACCGGAGATCCTAGCACCGAACGGACGGCACCTCCGTGTTCAACACACGTACGGTCAGCGTAACGTCTCCTTCTTCTTGATCCAGCAAGAAGGAAGGAGAGGTTGAGGAAGATGGCTCCAGCAGCAGCACGATGGCGTGGTGGTGATGGAGCTGCAGTACTCCGTCAGGGCTTCGCCAAGCACTATGGAGGAGGAGGAGGTGTTGGAGAGGGAGAAGGAGGCAACCAAAGGCGTGGATGAAAAGCCCTCCTTCTCACACTATATATAGGAGGGCCAAGGGGGGGGCGCCGGCCCTAGGAGATCCAATCTCCTAGGGGGGCGGCGGCCAAGGGAGGTTTCCCTCCCCCCCAAGGCACCTAGGAGGTGCCTTCCACTAGTGGGACTCTTCCCTTTTGTGAACCCTAGGCGCATGGGCCTCTTAGGGCTGGTGCCCTTGGACCATGTAGGCCAAGGCGCACCCCCTACAGCCCATGTGGCCCCCGGGGCAGGTGGACCCACCCGGTGGACCCCCGGGACCCTTTCGGTGGTCCCGGTACAATACCGATAACCCCAAAACTTGTCCCGATGGCCGAAATAGCACTTCCTATATATAATTCTTCACCTCCGGACCATTCCGGAACTCCTCGTGACGTCCGGGATCTCATCCGGGACTCCGAACAACATTCGGGTTACTGCATATACATATCCCTACAACCCTAGCGTCA
This sequence comes from Triticum urartu, assembly GCF_003073215.2. Classification (NCBI taxonomy): domain Eukaryota; kingdom Viridiplantae; phylum Streptophyta; class Magnoliopsida; order Poales; family Poaceae; genus Triticum; species Triticum urartu. The sequence goes on from NC_053024.1 coordinate 261,965,802, forward strand.
CTGGACCTTAAGTGTGTAGACCCTACGGGTTCGGGAGACATGCAGACATGACCGAGACGACTCTCCGGTCAATAACCAACAGCGGGATCTGGATACCCATGTTGGCTCCCACATGCTCCTCGATGATCTCATCGGATGAACCACGATGTCGAGGATTCAAGCAACCCCGTATACAATTCCCTTTGTCAATCGGTATGTTACTTGCCCGAGATTTGATCGTCGGTATCCCAATACCTCGTTCAATCTCGTTACCGGCAAGTCACTTTACTCGTACCGTAATGCATGATCCCGTGACCAGACGTTTGGTCACTTTGAGCTCATAATGATGATGCATTACCGAGTGGGCCCAGTGATACCTCTCTGTCATACGGAGTGACAAATCCCAGTCTTGATCCGTGTCAACCCAACAGACACTTTCGGAGATACCCGTAGTATACCTTTATAGTCACCCAGTTACGTTGTGACGTTTGGTATACCCAAAGCACTCCTATGGTATCCGGGAGTTACACGATCTCATGGTCTAAGGAAAAGATACTTTGACATTGGAAAAACTCTAGCAAACGAACTATACGATCTTTAAGCTATGTTTAGGATTGGGTCTTGTCCATCACATCATTCTCCTAATGATGTGATCTCGTTATCAATGACATCCAATGTCCATAGTCAGGAAACCATGACTATCTGTTGATCAACGAGCTAGTCAACTAGAGGCTTACTAGGGACATGTCGGTGTCTGTTATTCACACATGTATTACGATTTTCGGATAACACAATTATAGCATGAATAAAGACAATTATCATGAACAAGGAAATATAATAATAATGCTTTTATTATTGCCTCTAGGGCATATTTCCAACAAGCCCATCATCGAAATATACAAGCCAAGTTTTATAATAAAAATTCCCACTAGTATATGAAAGTGATAACTCAAGAGTCTCTCTATATGAAGAACATGGTGCTACTCTGAAGCACAAGTGTGGTAAAAGGATAGTAACATTGCCCCTTCTCTCTTTTTCTCTCATTTTTTGTGTTTTTTTTGGTGGGCTTCTTTGGCCTCTTTTTTTAATTTTGGGCTTCTTTGGCCTCTTTTATTTATTTTTAAAGTCCAGAGTCTCATCCCGACTTGTGGGGGAATCATAGTCTACATCATCCTTTCCTCACTGGGGCAATGCTCTAATAATGAT